>NC_044996.1:37053612-37353612 GCF_008728515.1 Papio anubis
AAAAAAAAAAAAAAAAAAAAAAAAAAAAGGAAACGGAATATCAAAGGTTACTCCCACTCACTGACTCAAATATAAATGCAAAATTTCAAACAACAGAAAAATAAAAGCAAATAAAATTAAGTCTGTCAGGGTACAGACAAAAAAATGTGAATATCTGCAGTGACGGAGTGAAGACATATGTAAATACACTCCTCTATAAGAGCAATGACAACACTGACAAAAATGGGAAATTTAAACAATTTCAGAACTAACTATGGAAACTAAGAAAGAGCTTGCAACAATCTGAAGAGCATTTATTCAAGAAAAACTACTGAACCTCTAGAATAATCAGTAGGATTTGGGATATTTTGATGAGGTCTATGCTCAGCTCCTCTCCTCAGCTCCAGAGTATCCACGAAAACAAGAAGCTTCAGAACCACAATTCTAAAGTTGATGTTAAAACCATCAGTCCTGTAGCTGTTAAGAGCTGAATGAACTTGAGGCCTCTCAAAAAGCCCCATTCACAGAGAATTTTCAATATCTGACTTGTCTTACTACCAAACTGAATCTAACAACATGTAAAAATGATTATATGTTGGCTGGGCAGGGTGGCTCACACCTGTAATCTCAGCACTTTGAGAGGCTGAGGCAGGCAGATCACATGAGGTCAGGAGTTTGAGAACAGCCTAGTCAACATGGTGAGACTCCCGTCTCTACTAAAAATACAAAAATTAGCCAGGCATGGCGAGTGCACCTGTAACCCCAGCTACTAGGGAGGCTGAGGCAGGAGAATTGCTTGAACCCAAGAAGTGGAGCTTCTCAGGAGAGAATGCACTTATATTCAAACACTGGGAAAAAAACTCCTTTCAGCCAAGTATAATATACTTGGCATAGTTATTCTTTATATTTGAAAGAAAAATAATGTATTTCTGAAATGAGCAAAAGCCGAAGAAATTCATCACCAACATACTGACCTGACAAGAAACAGTTACTATTATACCTGAAAGTGAAAGGACACTATCTAACATAATGAAAACACACAAAACTCTAAAACCTTCTAGTAGGTAACACACAAAACTAAGAAAGAGAAAGGACATAAATGCTACCACTACATGAAACAACCAAACAAAAATCATGAATAAGTGGATAAGAAAAGGACACAGGATATACAAAACGAACAAAAAATTAAGAAAATGACAGGAATAAGCCCTCGTATATCAATACTAACCTTGATGGTTAATAGATTACACTTTCTGCATGAAAAATATGGACTGGTTGAATAGAAAAAGGAACACGACACAACTCTGTGCTGCAAAAAAGAATCTCATCTTACTTATAAAGACACATGTAGAATGAAAGTTTAAAAAATGGAAAAAGGTATTCTATGCAAATGGAAACCATAATCAAACAGGAGTAGCTATACTTATATCAGGCCAAAGAGATATTAAGTCAAAAACAGTAAAAGGAGACAAAGAAGATCATAAAATAATGACAACAAGGTCAATTAAGGAAAAGGATATGACAATTCTAAATGTATATATAGAGAGGCAGAGAAAGGTGTCCCCTGACAATGACACCAATTTAACAACTATCTACACACTAAAAAAGCACATTCATAAAAATAAAAAATCAGGTGAGCACTCACAGTATCTAGGTTTTACTTTATATCACTGAAGGGGGCATGGAAATAAGGTAGAAAAGAGTCTTGAATTCTCAATGCCACCTTTCCCTTATCCCATGGCAGCAGGCATATGGCACAGAGACCAAATCTTTATGTTCAAGAGATAAAGAGTGCAGTGATTGTGAGACACTGTATTGAACTTAGTGCTGTCTTGTCACAGCAGAAATTAAAACCAGGATGCACTCAGGTGATTCTCACCCATGGAGGGAGCATTTAGACAAGCTGCCATCTAAGGAGAATTGGCCATTCCAGCAGTCTGAACTTTAGTTCCAGCAAGCCTCACCTCCATGTGCTAAAGTCATTTGAGGTCTTAAACTTAAAAAAATGTGAAGGCTACAGAGACTGAAACTCTTAGGTGAGTCTTAATGTTGCATTGTGCTCAGAGCCTGTGGACTTGTGGAGCATATGAAACACTAAGACACCAGTCAGAGCAGCTATGGGAGTGCTTGTGCCACCCCTACCAAACCATAGACTGCACAGCTTGTGGCTCCAAAAGAGACCCTTCCATTTTATTTGAGGAGACATGAGGAAATAGTATGGAGGACTTCACAATGAATCTCAGATACCAGCTCAGCCACAGAAGGACAGGGCATCAGAATCATGAGGCCCCATTCAAGATTGTAGCTTCAGGATGACACTTCCAGACACACTCTGCATGAAAAGGGAACTTGTTGCCTTGAATGTAAGGACCAAGTCCCAAAATAATTCATTATCTGTTGACTAAAAAGCCTTTGGGTCCTGAATAACCAGCAGAGGTACCCAGGTTGTATGTCATGGGCCTTGGGTGAGACTCTGAGAATACCTGGCTTCAGGTGAGAATCAGCACATCCTCAACTGTGGTGGCTATGGGGAGAGACACATTCTGCTTCAGAAATATTTAAGGAGGAGGGATTTGGCAAGATGGTCAAATGGGAACAGCTCCGGTCTACAGCTCCCAGCAAAACCAACACAGAAGTTGGGAGACTTCTGCATTTTCAACTGAGGTACACAGTTCATTTCTTTCGGACTGGTTAGGCAGTGGGTCCAGCCCAGGGAGTGTGAGAAGAAGCAGGGTGGGGTGTTGTCTCACCCAGGAAGTGCAAGGTGCTGGGGGACCTCCCTCCCCCACCAAAGGAAGCCATGAGGAACTGTGCTATCCAGTCCAGATACTATGCTTTTCCCACAGTTTTTGCAATGTGTAGATCAGGAGATTCCCTCTTATGCCTACAACCACCAGGAACCTGGGTTTCAAGCACAAAACTGGGGTGCTGCTTGGGCAGATGCTGAGCTAGATGCAGGAGTTTTTTTTTTTTTTGTACCCCAGTGGCACCTGGAACCCCAGTGAGACATAACCATTCACTCCCCTGGAAAAAGGGCTGAAGCCAGGGAGCCAAGTGGTCTCACTCAGTGGGTCCCAATCCCATGGAGCCCAGCAAGCTAAGAACCACTGGCTTGAATTTCCCACTGTCAGCACAGCAGTCTGAAGTCAATCTGGGACAATCAAGTTTGGTGGAAAGAGGGGCATCTGCCATTACTGAGGCTTGAGTAGGCATTTTTCCCCTGACAGTGCTAAGGAGACCAGGAAGTTTAGACTGGGTGGAATTCACCACAGCACAGCAAAGAAGCTGTGGCCAGACTGCCTCTCTAGATTCCTCCTCACTGAGCAGGGCATCTGTGAAAGAAAGGCAGCAGGCCCAGTCAGGGGCTTACAGATGAAACTCCTCTCCCTGGGACAGAGTAACTGGAGGAATGCACAGCTGTGGGCACAGCTTCAGTGGACTTAAACTTTCCTGCCTGCTGACTCTGAAGAGAGCAGCTGAACTTGACAAGGAGGATTCTCCCAGCATAGTGCTTGAGCTCTGATAAGGGACAGACTGCCTCCTCAAATGGGTCCCTGATCCCCATGCCTCCTGACTGGGAGAAACCCCCCCAACAGGGGTCAACAGACACCTCATACAGGAGAGCACTGGCTGGCATCAGGCCAATGCTCCTCTGGGATGAAGCTTCCAGAGGAAGGAGCAGGCAGCAATCTTTGCTGTTCTACAGCCTCCACAGGTGATACCTATGCAAACAGGGTCTGGAGTGGACCTCCAGCAAACTGCAGCAGACCTGCAGAAGAAAGGCCTGACTGTTAGAAGAAAAACTAACGAAACAGAAAGCAACAACATCAACATCAACGTAAAGGACCCCCACACAAAATCCCCATCCAAAGGTCATCAGCCTCAAAGACCAAAGGTAGGTAAATCCACAAAGATGAGAAAACCAATGCAAAAATGCTGAAAATTCCCCAAACCAAAAAGTCTCTTCTCCTCCAAATGATTGCAGCTCCTCTACAGCAAGGGCAAAAAACTGGATGGAGAATGAGATTGACAAATTAACAGAAGTAGGCTTTAGAAGGTGGGTAACAACAAACTCCTCTGAGCTAAAGGAACAAGTTCTTACCCAATGCAAGGAAGCTAAGAACTTTGATGAAAGGTTACAGGAAACGCTAACTAAAATAACCAGTTTAGAGAAGATAATAAATAAGCTGATGGAATTGAAAAACACAGCACAAGAACTTCATGAAGCATACACAAGTATCAATAGCTAAATTGATCAGGTGGAAAAAAGGATACCAGAGATTGAAGATAAATGGAGATTTATGGAGATTCTTTAATGAACTAAAAGTATATGCACCATTTAATCCAGTAATCTCACTACTGAGTATCACTCAAAGGAAAATAAGTCATTATATCAAAAAGACAACTGCGTGTGTGTGTTTATTGCAGGACAATTCACAATTGCAAAAATATAGAATCAACCTAAGTGTCCATTGACCAATGAGTGAATTTTTAAAATAGTGGTATATATACACCATAGAATATTACTCAACCATAAGAAAGAATGAAATAATGTCTTTGCAGCAACTTGGATGGAGCTGGAAGCTGATATTCTAAGTGAAGTAACTCAGGAACGAAAAGCCAAATACCATATATTCTCAGTTATAAGTGGAAGCTAAGCTATGGAAATACAAAGGCATACAGAGTGATATAATAGACTCTGAAAACTCAGAGGTGGCATGGTAGAGGAGGGGTGAGGAATTAAAAAACTACATATTGGGTACAGTGTACAATACTTGGATGCACTAAAATATCAGACTTCCACTATATAATTTATCCATGTAATGGAAAACCATTTGTATCCCCAAGAGCTACTGAAGTTTTAAAAATATATTTAAAAGCAAATTGATATAGGTAGAGACAGCTTGGTTAAAATGCAATTTTGTTGCTAAGGGGCTTCCTATTCCTTTTAAATTCCTTTTAAATTGCAGTAAAACACCAAAACAGCCTTTAGATTTTGAATCTGAAAGTCTATTATCGAGAGAAAGTACATATCATGCATAAGTCTAATTACCACAGAGATAAATATGTTAGCCAATACGACTGAGAATGAGAAGGTGGAATTGAAATGGGGGTAGAAGACAGAGAGATCAAGAGGAGCAGAGAGAGTGAGATACCAAAAAAAGAAAATAAAAATACCAGAGCACCCAAGAAAAATAAGAGTAAGAGAGAACAGTCATAAGGAAGCATGATTGGAATTTATACAATTTATACAATTGCTTCCAGCAAATTCCCCTTTGAAAGCATGATTATTCACAAACTTCTTTCTTAAGATTTTTTGTTTTTTTACTTTAACAAACAGGTAAGAAAAGAAGGTTTATTCAGTACAAAAGGCATGCAGAATTTTTTCCTTCTTAAATTGAACTTTACTGTCATGGAAGAAGCAGCTCAAACAGAGAATGACAGCGCACAAACCTGCATAAAATAAAACTTGATTTTCAAAAGTAGAAGGATTGGATTCAACTGGGTGTTCGAGAGGCAGGGTGTGTGCTTTTTGAGTGAAGGTAAGGCCTTGACATGTTTGGTACAAGTGTAGCTAAAGAAAACAATCTTCCCAGCTACTCCGGAGGCTGAGGCGGGAGAACGGCCTAAACCCGGGAGGCGGAGCTTGCAGTGAGCTGAGATCCGGCCACTGCACTCCAGCCTGGGCGACCGAGCAAGACTCTGTCTCAAAAAAAAAAAAAAAGAAAAAAAAAAAAGAAAAGAATCTATTCATAAGGAAGCTCTTGCCCAAAACCGTCTCAAAGAAAGAAAGAGAGAAAGAGAGAGAGAGAGAGAGAGAGAGAGAGAGAGAGAGAGAAAACAATCTATTCATAAGGAAGCTCTTGCCCAAAAACATGAGGAGTCAGCAGAAGAGAAGTCAGATTTTCTTTTTTTATTATATTTTTCTCCTCTCCTAAGAATAATCTCTTCTCAGATAACCCATCTGTAAAATGTAATTTAAATAAATGGATCTGTCCTAAAATTACATGAATTCCAAAGAAAATAAACCATCTGAAATTTTTATTCCTATAATTCAACATCTGTTGTTTTTCTTTACACTTTTTCTTGAACACAGGAAAAATTTCACTCCTGGGCTGAATGAAACATTTCATAACAAATTTTTTATAGAAGGATTTTTTAATACTTGAATGATTGGGCTATAAAATGAGAAATTCTAAATTAATTTTGGGATAAAGCTGAAATGTATCATTTAATTTCTCCCATCTTTTTCTGGGAAATAGCTTTGATCATCTTTGTCTTAACTATTCCATGATCCTCCTTCTGCAGTGTTCCAAAAATGTTTACCTTGGCTACTGAAATGTTGATTTAAATTGATGGGCTTTGCTTGATTGCTAATCTTAAATTGAAATGTAAATTTAAGTTTGATATGGTAGCTGTGGCCAGGAGGTAGGGAAGGATGCTAGGAAAGAAAGAAGAATAGAATATATGGTGGGTACAACATTATCTTTCAGAAAGCATAATAGAAATTAGCAATTGTCTCAAGAATTCCTACTGCATGCATTTTATGTACCACTATATATGGTATTTAAAAATTTATATTGTTTGGTATTGTAGCTAATTGTATATTCAGCTAATCTCTGTTACTACACTGAAAACTACAAGTGTATAAAAAGAAGAATTTTATTCACTCTACCTACAATATTATCTGGCACATACACATAAAAGAAGCTTCTTAAATGTCTGTTAAATGAAGGAAGAAAGGATGGAAGAAGGGAGGGAGAAAGGAAAGGAGTAAAGGACATGGAGCCTCTATGGAGGATGAGAAGTTCCAGAAAGGCTATCTGTAGATTATAGACCCTGGGGTGCTGGTAACATAGCTCAGTCCAAGTTTGAAAGCCTCATAACCAGGAGAGTCAATGATGTAATTCTCAATCTGAGGCCAAAGGCCTGAGTATCCAGAGGACTGCTAGTAGTCTTACAGCCACAAGCCAGAGAGTCTGGAGTTTTGATGTCCAAAGACAGAAGGAAGAGAGTGTCCCAGCTTCAAGAGAAGAAAGAAATCATCATTTTCCCTCCTTTATTGTTCTATTCTGTCTCCCAGTCTATTGGGTGGTGCCTGCCCACATTGAGGGCAGATTTTCCCCACATAGTCCATCAGCTTACACAACAGTTTCCTCTAAAAACACTTTCACAGGCATGCCCAGAAGTAGTGTTTCACCAATTCTCTAGGTATTCCTTACTACATAGTCAAGTTGACACCTAACATTAATCATCACAACTCCTCTCTCTCCAAGAAGAAAAAATAAGAAAAAGAAAATAGAAAAGAGAAATAAAAAGCATACAGAAAAATAAAGGAGAAATAGTGAAAATGTAAAGCCACCATGGTTATAGCTAATGTAAGATAAATCCTAAGCAAATAGCTATTCACTGAATCACATTACTATAGATTTTGTGGTTATAATGTATGGTTAAACAAAAAGGAAGCAAGCATACAATTTATTTTCCCAATGTGAATATCAAACAACTTCAATAAATAAGTCAAATAGTATAAGCTCCAAAATAGCCTTTAACTGTTAATTACCCAAACTTATAAAACAAAATACATTAGAAATTATATTTTTTATTGATTATTGGCCAAAGATTCTAACATAGTCAGTGTCAATGATATCCAACAGATCATCATTCTCATATTTTTATAGTATTTGTGCTGTTAGACCTGGATGTGGTAAAACAGAGTTTGAAATAACTAGCCAATTAAAAAATTACTTGTTTTAGATGTTTTCAAAATTTACTTCTTTCTAGACATTAGAAACAAGCATTAGAATACACAGTTTTTTAATGATGTGATAGGGTTTTTTTTCTTTCCAGTAAGTTTTTTTTATTTGTTGAGATAAATGGATTCCAGAGTTTCCTAAGGGACAATTTTCCTGCCATTACTGACAGTATCAGAGGAGTCATAAAGATTTATTTTATGTGGGAAATCTAGTTACATAGAAGCTATTAGAATCTGAATATAATTAAGAAAGCATGAAGTAAGATAGATAGTATATTGCTTTGGGGGGACCAAACGTTAAAAGCATATTTTAGAGGTACAATTGAATACTTAGGCAATATTAAATAAGTCAGTATGAGTTATGTTTTTATTTCGCTGTAAAGTTATAATATTCACAAAAGGAAAAATGTATAAAATAATAATGTAAAATTCCACAATTAGAATTTTAGATGTAGAGTTTTTAATGAGCATTAACTAAAATATTTTCAACACACAATCCAGTATGTACAAAATATTTAAATATTCATTAGAATGCAAAACAAAAAGTTTTTTGGCATATTTATTTTATCTAGCCAGTTAGCAGCTTTGAGCATGTTTATGTGACTGACAGTGCATAGAAATACATACATACTGGAAAACAAGGGTTGTTAAATCACTTTTCTTTGCTAAGCTCAAATCCCAATATTTGTTGGATTTTACTCAACTGTATCTCATAACAAGAAGCTGTAGGAACATACATATTTGAAAACAAGGATCATTTAAAATATGCTTTTAAGACATCTGAAATAACAATATAAGTGAAAGATACGTCAACAGATTAAATAACGCTAAAAAAGTACAGAATAGTATGTCATATTGGAAAGATCATAAGACTAGAAATCAAGAGAAATTATTCTTGTGTAGAAATGTATTGCCCACTGGATGGCTATGGGGCTTTGGGAAAGCATCTTTATCCCTCTAAGCCTAAATTTGCTTTTCCATAAGTGAGGGAGTTGAATTGAATGAGTTCTAAATATAAGTTTTAAAGTTATGTGAGTCCATATACATTTTTAAAATGAGAAAATAAGGGAACAAAAAGAAACTGTCAAATACCAAACAGTTCTTATTGTAAACTAAATTCATAGTATTTGATTATAAAACACTGAAGACTCTGAAATTGATATTGTCCTCACCTCCCTCATACTCTTTACTCTGCTAAAAGACTTGTCAATATTTAGTGCCTCTTCCTTTTATACTCCATTGACTCCAGAAATCTTTGTATTCTGGCTTTTTTCCCATTACCTTATAGATTAACCAAGCAAATAGCATCTTGTCAGTTCTTCCTAATTCTTGTTGCCAAACTCTTTAACTGTTGATCTTACTAAAAGTCTTTCCTACCTTTATTTCTGAGACACTATTCACTACTCACACTTTTCTGACCATTCTCCCTGTGTCTCTTCCCATGGTTAATCATTTTTAAAATGTTGGTTTTCCTCGGAGGTCTACTAGGTCATATCTTTTCTCAATCTAGTTGCCTCCCTGAGTCATGTCTTTTCTAAAAACTTCAACTAGTACATGTATAATAAAAATAAATAAATAACTTTATCTTCTGAAATTAAGATATGCATATATAGTTGATTACAGGCCCTTTCTACCCAGGTGATTGGCAGGAACCTCATTTATTTACCAATTATTTATTCAGCATCTGTTATACCTTAAGGAATGTACTGGTACAAGGGATAAAACAAGTAATGAAACTGACAAATTTTCTTACCTCATTGCACTTTCAGGATAGAAGTAGCCAGAAACAAGTACCCAGTCAAATTAGAGAAAAAGTAATGTCTAAGATGAACCCAAAATAATAAGTGGAAGTTAGCTGATGAGTCAGGGAGGAATGTTTCAGACAGAGGGCACAATATATACAAAGATCTAGTGGCTGGAGAGAGTATAGAATTTTAGAACTGCATAGTTCTACGTGGCTATAATGGAGAGCAGGCAGCGAGAAGTGATAAAATATAGTTGTCAAAAGGTAGATCCAATATGTTAGTTATTGCTTAATACTTAAGTGCTGGGGACTAACAGAAGGGTTTTAAGCAGAGAAGTAACATGTTCACTATGTAAGCTGTATAAAAAACTGAATTGAGTAGGAGCAAAACTTCAAACTCAACATTGTATGAAACCAAGTTCATTATTTATTTCTGCTCAGTCAGTCTCTCACTCTATCACCATGCTGAATCTCATATGTATTTCTTGTTTAGACATATTTTTAATAAGGGCATTATATTTTATACAGTATATCAAGCAAGAAACCTCTTCAAGTAAGGGAAGAAAAATGTCAAAGACCGTCAAGTCCTTTTAATTCTTTCTCAAAGTTCTCCTGTATCTGATTTTCCTCTTTACACTTTCCATCTTTGTCATAGTCCTGACTACCATTCTTTCTCACCTGGATTGCTTCAACTGCATCTGAGCAGATCCGATTGCCTCTAGCCTTGAATTATCCAATTAATTTTCCAGGCTGCAATTCAAATTATCTCTCTGACGTACAAATCTGACAATGTAACTCTCTTGCTTGAAATGAGTCATTGTTTTTCCTTTGTCATTAAAACTAAGTCCAGAGCATTTCAAAAAACTGTTTTACCCTTTCTTTCTAATAGCAATCATTTTCTTTCATGTATTTAGCGACATTGGATTGCTTTCCATTTTTTTAAATTCAAGGTCCATTCATGTTTGTTTATACTTGATCATATGTATACTCTTCCCATAATACTCTTTCTATCCACTTCTTGTTTGTCTGGCAAGGTATTACTCTTTTCTCATATTTCAATTCATATATCAGTTTTCTTAAATAATCTATTCTCACCAAATTCCAACGAAGTCAGATATAATTGTTTCCTTACCTGGGTTTCAATAGTATTTTGTACCTATCAATATTATGGAATTGGTCACAATACCATAGTTATTTGTTTATCTGCCTCTCAGTAGATTTCAGCTTCTAAAAATGCAGGTACTTTGTCTGAAATGTAGTGAGCATGTGCCAAATAAATAGTTTTGTGTACTTATGAAATTGAATATGAAACATATTTTTTCTTTCTCATTTTATTTTAGATTCAAGGGGCATATGTGCTTGTTTGTTAAATGGGCATAACATGCATAATATGTGGATTGGGCTAGTGCACACATCATAATATGGGGATTGGACTAGTGCACACATCATCTAAATATTCGACATTGTACCCAATAGGTAATTTGCAGCTTTCATTCCTCTTCCACTCTCCCCGATTTTGGAGTTTCCAGTGTCACATTATATAAAAAGACACCTACACTCAGATATTTATTGCAGCACTATTCCAATAGCAAAGTCATAGATCCAACTTCAATGTCATCCAACAGTTGATTGGATAAATAAAATGTGGTATACATACACTATTAAATGTCATGCAGCCAAAAAAAAAAAAAAAATGAAACATTTTTTGCCAGGCAAAAAATTCAGATAATATTGATGTATTTTGAATTTGTCTACATCTGTCCATGTTACTGTCCTAATTGTAGTCAAGGCAAACATTATGTCCTACCTGAATTATTGTAAAAGCCTCTTGTTTCTTCTGCTTCTCCATTTTAACCCTTCCTGATTCACTGCTCAGGCTGGTGCAACAATTTTTTTTTTTTTTAATAAGTTTGTTTTTCCAAGATGGTGGATTAGAGGCTTTTAGGATGCCTTGGCTACTGGGAAGTAACAAAGTAGCACATAAAGATGAACTCTGTTGGCTTTAATTCAAAATGGAAAGTGGGAGTTCACTGGATGTGTAGGACACACCAGATACTGGGAAAGAGAACATGGAAAAAAATAGCCCTCATCACAGTGTCTGGTTTATAATTCTGAGTGGAAGCCCCAGTATGTGAGAGAAGCAGAGAGCCTCCGTCTGTGACTCTCCTTTCCACTGGTTATCTGAGCAACGTAAGAAAATGGAAAGCACTTTAATTTTTCCTAACCCCAGAGCTAACCTGGGGAGAGGCTTGGAGATGCTGAGAGGGAAAAACACTGGGAAATGCTGCAGGCACATTCCCGGACCCAGGTCCAAGGAGAGGATGACATTTTTAATCTAAGTGAATACAAAGTCAGTCATTCTTTAATGATCCAGCAGTGTGGCCATGTAAGCATTTTATGGGCCAGAGATTAGAGTGCTTGTTCTAAAGTGGATTAGGGACCTCCACAGCCCAAACTGTGGAAAGCACCTCAGCAGTAGATGCTGAAATTGTGTTCTCCCCTTTCACAGCTAGGGCCAGCTTGGTAGACTGGAACTGGTCTGAGTGTGTCATTGTTGGATGCCCATTGCTAGTTCTATGATACTGTGGTGCAGCAGGGCCCTCTTCACTCAATGTTCCGGTATTCAGAGAATCTCCTTGCCAGGATTAACACCGTGAGCTACACTATTCTTCCTGTTCATAGACCATGGTACAGTGGGGCCCTCTCTGCTTCATACCCAGGCAGATCTCTAAGCATTAAGACCACCAGATTGCATGATTCAACAGCCTGAGCCACCCCATCCTTCCTGAGCATAGATCATTGTGCAATGGGGCCCTCTCTACTTCACACCAAGGCAGATCTTCAGGCATTTAGAACACCCACTTGCTTGGTTCAAAAGGCTCTGTCACCCGCCCTTCCTGTGACCATGGTACAGTAGGGCCCTCTCTTCTCTATGCTCAGGCAGATCTCCAGGAAATCAGAGCACCCACTCATCCAGATCAGCAGTTTAAGCCACACTACCTTTCCTGTGTATACATAGTGGATTGTGGTGAAGTGGGACCCTTTTTGGTCTATATCCAGGAAGATTCCAGGCATTGGGAGCACCTACTCCTATGGATTAGTAGCTTAAGTCACCCCATCATTCCTGTGCAGATGTCCTCGTGCAGCTGGGCCCTCTCTGTTCCATGCCCAGGCTGATCTCCAGACATTTGTAGCACCTGACCAAGTTTAGCAGCCTGAGCAGACCCATCCTTCTTGGGAATATATCATGGATATCATGGTGCAGAGTTGCCCTCTTCAATCCATGCCCAAGTAGATGTCCAGGCACCTGGAGCACCCAATCTCCTGGATTAGGAGTATAGACCACCCCTCTACCTATATTGAGAATGTAAGGAAAAGGTTTCCTAGCTTGACACCTAGATACAATTCTAGGTATTTGTTTGATGCCCACTGGATTCTCTATAAGCACTGGTGTTGTGCCTGCTATTGAAAGAACTGTAGGTGGACTTGCCCAGTCAGGCCCCGGCCATCTAATCCCTCCCCCTTGGGACTGAAACAGAAAGCTCACATTACTGTGCACTCCATAGATCAGCTCATTGCCTGAGGCAACAGAGAGCTTCTCCCAGTAAACAAGGATCAAGTATATACCCAGCTGGATTGGCAGCAGTTTATCCTTATCCATAAATGCCCTCTACTGGCTTTAAGGTCAAATAATGAAGCCCAATATAAAACCTGCCAATAGAAGTGCATAGGGCTATAGAAGCAAAGACAAAAGACCCTACCTAACATTCACTATAGTGACACCCCGAAAAGAAGGGGTGAAAATGAAAGGGAAAGAAAAATAAAACCATAATACTATAGGGAAAGAAAGAAAAAGAAAAAATCCTACTCACACAAAAATAATTACAAAAATTAGAACCTTCAGTGTCTCCAGATGAGAAGAAACCATCATAAAAATTCTGGTGCTATAAAAAATCTGAATGTAGTGACACCACGAAAGTCTCATTCTGGCTATCCAGCAATGGTTGATAACCAAAATGGAAACTCAGGAATGACAGATAAAGGATTCAAAGCATGGATTGCAAAGAAGCTTAATAATATACAAGACAAGGATGAAAATCAACAAAAATAAACTTCTAAAGTAATACAGGAATTGAAGGAAGAGATAAAAATCTTTAAAATATCAATAAAAGATTCTGAAATTTAAAAATTTATTTAATAAATTTAAAAATAAAACTGAAAGCTTTATTAGTACACTAGAGACCAGGAAGAAAAAGACCAATCTTTCTAATGAACCTAGTAAGAAAAAAATAAAGAAAAAATAATTTTAAAAAATGAGCAAAGTCTTCAACAATGGAATAATGTAAAGCAACCAAACCTATGAGTTGCTGGCATTGCTGAGAGAGAAGTAGAAAATATAAGCAAACTGGAAAACATAGCTGAGGGAATAGTTCAATAAAATTTCCCTAATCTTGCTGGAGAGCTAAACATCCAGATACAAGAAATCCAGAGAACAGTTGCAAGATACTATTTAAAACAAATACCACCAAGGCATATAGTCACCAGACTGTCGAAGGTCAAGGCTAGAGAAAAAAAAAATCATAAAGGCAGATAGAAAGAATATCAGATCACATACCAGGGAAACACCAAACATCTACCAGCAGACTTCTCTGCAGAAAGGTTAAGAACCAGAAGAGATTGAAGGCCTATTATCAGCATTCTTATAGAAAATTATTGCCAACCAAGACTTTCATAGCCCAGCAAACTCAGTATCACTGGTGAAGAAAAAATAAAGTCTTTTCCAGACAAGCAAGTGCAAAAAGAAATTTATTCCTACTAGACCACCAACCATATAAGAGATACTTAAGGGATCTCTTAAGAGATACCAATAACCATATGCTGAAACTTGCAATGGATCTCAAAGGAAAGATGCCAAATAAGATGACTCGAAAAGGTGTATTCAAAGATCAGCATTTTGATCAAAATCTCAACTTCATGTACGTAGAAGTCGATAAAGTAAGAGAGAGGGAGAAAGTTACTGTTATAAGCACCATTAATCCAACTAAGGACCTGTTGGCTGACTTGATTGGGTGCCAGAGACTTTCTGAAGACCAACATAAGAAAGTACACCAGCTAAAGGACTTGTTGGACCAGATTCTGATGTTGGACCCAGTTAAACGAATTAGCATCAACCAGGCCCTACAGCATGCCTTCATCCAGGAAAAATTTTAAACAAGATGAAGAAACTCCAAGGGTTTCAGTAAATACAAAGACTGAAGAAATTTCACATCAGTTTATTAATGTGTGGGTGTACAGGCCACAGCAGCATGCCCTTGATGTAGTCAGTGCTGAAAGGGGTCTGTTCCTTCTTGAACCTGCCTGCAGGGATGGTCTTTTAAAGCAAGTTGTGTGCAGCATTCAGTACACTGAAGAGTAAAAGGAAAATGGGGCACAGGCCATTCAATGCCTTCGCCAAGGGGTCTGATTTGCTGAGACACCAGCTTCACCTGCTTAACAAGGTGCAGCTCAGTGAACGATGATGACAACCAGAAGACGTGAGCTAAGGGTAAAGGACTGTTCTGAAGAACCTTTCCATTTAGTGATCAAGATATGCAAGCTGATTTCTGAAAATGCTCAGTGTATATTCTAATTATTTGTGGTACCATTTGAATTGTAAATTGCATTTTAGCAGTGCATGTTTGTAATTGATTTACTGGGAAACTGAATAAAATATGTCTCTTATTAAAAACAAAAAAAGAGAGAGGAATTGCCACACTGTCTTCCACAATGGTTGAACTAGTTTACAGTCCCACCAACAGTGTAAAAGTGTTCCTATTTCTCCATATCCTCTCCAGTACCTGTTGTTTCCTGACTTTTTAATGATCACCATTCTAACTGGTGTGAGATGTTATGATCTAGAACTAGAAATACCATTTGACCCAGCCATCCCATTACTGGGTATATACCCAAAGGATTATAAATCATGCTGCTATAAAGACACATGCACATGTATGTTTATTGAGGCACTATTCACCATAGTAAAGACTTGGAACCAACCCAAATGTCCGTTAATGATAGACTGGATTAAGAAAATGTGGCACATATACACCATGGAATACTATGCAGCCATAAAAAAGGATGAGTTCATGTCCTTTGTAGGGACATGGATGCAGCTGGAAACCATCATTCTGAGCAAACTATCGCAAGGACAGAAAACCAAACACCGCGTGTTCTCATTCATAGGTGGGAATTGAACAATGAAAACACTTGGATACAGGGTGGGGAACATTACACGCCGGGACCTGTCGTGAGGTGGGGGGAGGGGGGAGGAATAGCATTAGGAGATATACCTAATGTAAATGCCGAGTTAATGGGTGCAGCACACAATCATGGCATATGTATACATATGTAACAAACCTGCATGTTATGCACATGTACCCTAGAACTTAAAGTATAATTTTTAAAAAAGAGAGATACTTAAGGGACCTCTAAACACAGAAGAAAAAAATGATACCTGCCACTACAAAACACACTTAAGTATATAGTCCACAGACCATATAAAGCAGCCACACTATAGAAAATACAAAATGAACAGATAATAACTTCACAATAGGATCTAAGCCTCACATATAGATATTAACCTTAAATGAAAATAGTCTTAATGCAACAAAAGGCAAAGAGCTGCAAGTTAGATAAAATAAGATTCATCCATCTGCATCTTCTAGGGACTCATCTCACAGGTAATGACATACAAAGGCTCAAGTTAAAGGGATAGAACATAATACATCACACAAATGGAGCACAAAACAGAGCAGGGGTCACTATTCTTATATCAGATAAAACAGACATTAAACCAACGACAGTGAAAAAGAACAAACTTGCATTATGTAATAATAAAGAGTTCAATTGAATGAGAAGATTCAACTATTGTAAATATACAAACACCCAACATTGAAGAAACCAGACTCATAAAACAAGTACTTCTAGACCTACAAAAGACTGAGATAGCCACATAATAATAGTGGAAGACTTCAACACTCCATTGACAGCATTAGACAGATCATTGAGGCACAAAACTAACAAACAAATTTGACATTTGACCAATTGGGCCTAATAGATATCTACAGAATACTCCACCCACCAACCACAGAATATGCATTCTTTTTATCTGAATATGGAACACACTCTAAGGTCAATAGCATGCTTAGCTGTAAAGCAAGTCTCAATCAATTAAAAATAATTGAAATCATACCAACCATAATCTTGGATCATAGTGGAATGAAAATAGAAACCAATAGCGAGGTTTCTCAAAACCAAAAAATTACATGAAAATTAAATAACCCGCTCCTGAATGATTTCTGCTTAAATAAAATTAAGGTAGAAATTGTTTTAAAAAATCTTTGAAATAAATGAAAATAAAGACACAACATACCAAAATCTCTGGGATACAGCAAAAGTCATGTGAAAAGGAAAGTTTATCGCACTAAATGCTTACTTCAAATGTTAGAAAGATCTCAGAATAACAATATAACATCAAACCTATAGAAGCTATAATAAGAAGAAAAAATAACCCCAAAGGTAGCAGAAGAAAAGAAATAACTAAAATCAGAGCAGAACTCAGTGAAATTCAGATCCAAATAGCCACACAAAGAATCAACAAAACCAAAAGATAGTTTTTTCAAAAAAGTAAACAAGATGAATAGACTGCTAGCTCAATTTACAAGGAGAAAAAAAAGAAAAAATCCAAATAAGTGCAATCAGAAAAGACAAAGGTGACATTACAAATGTCCTCACAGTAATGCAAACAATCCTTGGACTGTTATGTACACCTCTGCAGACACAAACTAGAAAATCTAGAGGAAATGGATAAATTCCTAGAAACACACAATCTCTCAAGATTGAATCAGCAAAAAATTGAAGTGCTGAACAGACTAATATCAAGTTTAAAATTTGAGTCAGTATTAAAAATAAACCTTCCGGCCGGGCGCGGTGGCTCAAGCCTGTAATCCCAGCACTTTGGGAGGCCGAGGCGGGTGGATCATGAGGTCAGGAGATCGAGACCATCCTGGCTAACATGGTGAAACCCCGTCTCTACTAAAAAATACAAAAAACTAGCCGGGCGTGGTGGCGGGCGCCTGTAGTCCCAGCTACTCGGAGGCTGAGGCAGGAGAATGGCGTGAACCCTGGCGGCAGGCTCCGCCTTGGGGACACAGCTCGAGACTCCGTCTCAAAAAAAAAAAAAAAATAAAAATAAAAAAAAAATAAAAATAAAATAAAATAAAATAAACCTTCCAACTGAAAAAAGGTCCCAGATCAGATGGATTCACAGTGTAATTTTATGTATACAAAGAAGAGCTAGTACCAATTCTTCTGAAATCATTCCCAAAAATTTAAGAGGAGCTACTCCTTGCTAACTCATTCTACAAAGCCATAATCGCCCTGATAATACCTGGCAAAGACACAACTTCAAAGAAAACTGCAGGGCAATATCCCTGATGAAAATAGACACAAGAATCCTCAACAAAATATTAGCAAACCAATTCCAGTAGGACATCAAAAGGTTAATTCAACACGATCACGTGGGATTCAATCCTGGAATGCAAAGTTAGTTCAACATATATAAATTAATAAATGGAATTCACCACCTAAAGACAATTAAAAACAATAACTGCATGATGATCTCAATAGATGTGGCAAAAGTTTTCAGTAAAATCCAACGTTACTTAATAATAAATACCATCAACAGTCTAGGCATTGAAGAAACATATCTCAAAATAATAAGAGCTATCTATGATAAACCCACAGCCAATATTACACTGAGTGAGTGCAAGCTAGAAATATTCCCCTTGAAAATTGGAGTATAATAAGGATGCCCATCCTTACCACTCCTATTCAATATAGTACTGGAAGCCTTTGCCAGAGCAATCAGGCAAGAGTAAGAAATGAAGGGCATTCAAATAAGAAGAGAAGCCATCAAACTACCTTTCTCTGCTGACCATATGATTCTATACGTAGAAAACACTAAATATACTGTAAAAAGGCTCTTGGTACTGATATAAGACTTCAGTAACATTTTGGAATACAAAATCAATGTACAAAGATCAGTAGAATTTCTTTTTTTTTTTTTTTTTTTGAGATGGAGTCTTGCCCTGTCGCCCAGGCTGGAGTGCAGTGGTGCAATATCGGCTCACTGCAACCTCCACCTCCCGGGTTCACGCCATTCTCCTGCCTCAGTCTCTCGAGTAGCTGGGACTACAGGCACCCACCACCACGCCTGGCTAATTTTTTGTATTTTTAGTAGAGACGGAGTTTCACCTTGTTAGCCAGGCTGGTCTCGAAAGATCAGTATAATTTCTATACACCAATAATGTTCAAGTTGAGAGCCAAATTAAGAATGCAATCCCATTTACAATAGCCACACAAAAAGCAAAATACCTAGAAATACATCTAATGAAGGAAGTGAAGAATCTCTATACGGAGAATTACAAAACACTGCTGAGAGAAATCACAGATGATACAAACAAAGTTGAAACATCCCATGCTCATGCATTGGCGGAATCAATATTGCTAAAATGGCCACATTTCCCAAAAGATTCTACAGATTTAATACTACTCCTATAAAACTCTCAGTGTCATTTTTCATGGAATGAGAAAAAACGATTCTAAAATTCACATGGAACTAAAAAAGCCCTCAAATAGCCAAAGCAGTCTTAAACAAAAAGAGCTGGAGACATCACATTGCCCAACTTAAAACTACTACAAGTATACCTTAACCAAAACAGCATGGTACTGGTACAAAAAACAGATACATATACCAGTGGAACTGAATAGAGAGCCAAGTAATAAAGCTTCACACTTTCAATCATCTGATCTTTGACAAAGATGAAAATAATAAGCAATGGAGAAAAGATTTTCTATTCAATAAATGGTGCTGTGATAACTGGATAGTCATCGGCAGAAGAATGAAGACCTCTACCTTTCATCATATATAAAAATTAACTCAATGTGGATTAAATATTTCAATGTAAGACTTCAAATTGTAAGATTCCTAGCAGAAATCTTACAAAACACCATTCTTGATTCCAGCCTTGTGAAGGAATTTATAAATAAGTCCCCAAAAGCTATTGCAATAAAAATAAAAATTGACAAGTGGGAGCTAATTGAACTAAAGAGTTTCTGCACAGCAAAAAGAAATTTTCAGCAAACAGACAAGCAACAGAGTGGGAGAAAATATTCATAAACTGTGAGTCTGACAAAGGTCTAATATCCAGAATCTATAAGGAATTTAAACAAATCAAAAAGCAAAATATTGGGCAAAGAAGATGAACAGACATTTCTCAAAAGACACACATGTGTTCAATAAACAGAAAAAAAGGTCAACATCACTATTTATCAGAGAAATGAAAATCAAAACCACAACAAGATACCATCTCACACCAGTCAGAATGGCTATTATTAAAAAGTCAAAAAACAACGAATACTGGCAAGGTTGCAGAGAAAAGACAATGCTTATGCACTATTGGTGGGAATGTAAAGTAGTTGGGTCACTGTGGAAAGCAGTTTGGGGATTTCTCAAATAACTTAAAACGGAACTACTACTCAACCTACCCTTCCCATTACTGGGAATATGTCCAAAAGAAAATAAATTGCTCTACCAAAAAGCCACATGCACTCATATGTTCATTGTAGCACTATTCAAAATAGCAAAAGATGGTCTCAACCTAAGTGCCCATCAATAGCTGATCAGATAAAGAAAATGTAATACATATCCACTAGAGAAGACTATGCAGCCACAGAAAGAACGAAATCTCATCCTTTGCTGGAATGGTGCAGCTGTAGGCCATTATCCTAAGCGAATTAATGCAGAAACTGAAAACCAAATACCACACATTACCACACATTCTTACCTATAAATGGGAGCTAAATATTGGTTACATATGGAAGTAAAGATGGCAGCAATAGACACTGGAGACTAGTAGATGAGGAAGGGAGTGAGGGGACAAGGGTTGAAAAACTACCAAGTACTATGCTCACTCACTACCTCGGTGATGGAATCAATTGTACCCCCAAGCTCAGCATCGCACATACCCATGTAACATACCTGCACATATGACCACTGAAGCAAAAACAGAAGTTGAAATTATTAGAAAACAAAAATAAAAATAAAATAAAATTCAAACTAATATCCTATGAAAGACAGAAAACATAAATGAAAATAAAAATAACAAGGAAGTTTATGTCATTCTTCAGTTTTCCAGTGAGTTCCCATATGTCTAAACTACAGGATATCACATATAGTTTTTATGAGTTACCTCCAGACCACTGCTCAATATTCACTACTTACCATGTGCTGTTTTGTACTTTATAGTCTAGCAACAATGAATTGCTTATACTTTGTTACATAATACAATATTTGTTATTTTAGCCTTTGCCATTGTTTTTGTGAGTACATATCTTTAAGATACTCATATATTCGTTTAGAAAAAATATTCAGACTTCATAATTGTGTTCAGATATTATCTCCTTCAAGAAACATTTTCTGCTCTCTGCAGATGTTCACTCTTTCCTGAGGAACTAACTCACTTGGATGGACACTGTTGCACAAAGGAACGTCTCTCTTAGCATAAATATACCTTAACACAAGAATTGCAGCCTGGATATTGGAAATTGCTAAAGAAATCCTAGACTTTCATATTTACTTTGAAAATGCTATTACAACATTTTTATTAAATTGTGATAATTATCTCATATTGTGAGAAGCATATAAATTCAAGACTAATTGTCTTTGGCAACGAATTTATGACTAAGTCCACAAAAGCAATTGTAAGAAAAATAAAAAATTGATAAGTGGGACCTAATTAAACTAAGGGGCTTCTGCCCACCAAAAGAAACTATCAACAGAGTAAACAGACAACCTACAGAATGGGAGAAAATATTCTGAAACTGTGCATTTGACAAAGGTCTAATATCCAAAATTTATAAGGAATTTAAACAAATTAAAAAGCAAAATACAAATAACCTCATTAAAAATTGGGCAAAGAGCATGAACAGGCACTCTCAAAAGAAGACATACATGTGGCCAACAAACATATGAAAAAAAGATAATCACCACTAATCGTTAGAGAAATGCAAATCGAAGGTAAAATGAGATACCATCTCACACCATCAGAATGGCTATTATTAAAAAGTTAAACAAACAAACAAACAAACAAAAAACAGATGCTGGGGAGGTTGAGGAGAAAAGGGAATACTTATACACGGCTGGTGGGAATGAAAATTAGTTGAGCCACCATGGAAAGCAATGTGGAGATTTCTCAAAGAACTTAAAAAAAAAGTTGACCAAGGAATCCCATAATTGGGTATATACCCGAAGGAAAATAAATTGTTCTACCAAAGACACATGCACTCATATGTTCATTGCAGCACTATTCACAATAGCAAAGACATGTAATAAACCAAGATGCCAACAATAGTGGACTGGATAAATAAAAGATAATAAACAAACAATGGAATACTATGCAGCCATAAAAAGTATAAAATCATTTCATTTGCAGCACCATGGATGTAGCTGAATGCCGTTATTCTAAGGAAACTAATTCAGAAACTGAAAACCAAATAACACATGTTCTCAGTTTTATGGGAGAGCTAAACATTGAATAGACATGGACACAAGACTCGGAACAATAGATACTGGGAACTTCTTGCTGGAGGGGAGGAGTTGGAAGGCCACCTATGGGTATTATGCCCCCTACCTGGGTGACAGGATTATTCCTCCATCAAGCCTTAGAAAAATGCAATTTACCCATGTAACAAACCTGCACATGTACCTCTGGAATCTAAAATAAAAGTAGAACAAAAAAAAATTCAGGTCTACAGGGTTTTATGGGGTCAAAGGGGTTGTAAACTGGAATACATTAATGTATTGTTGAGGTTTAAAGTTCCCTTCGTTCTATATAGGCCTGGAAATAGCTGACATTGTAAGCTTATTAAAATATGAAAATATTAAGTAAAATATTAACTGCTTAAGTTTGGAGTATGAATTATTATTTGACCTCTATAGCCCCAGGCAATGGAACATGCAGAAAATAATGTGGGTTATGAAAAGACACTTTATTAAACATTAATATAAAACAAAGTAATGGCTCAGTTTTTGCTGTGTTGTTTTATATTGTTTTATACTGGAAAACATTGGACATTTTTAAAAAATTAAGATTATATAATGTTTATATTCTGTAAAAGAAGCCAGAGCTTGTTATATTGAGAAGTGGTTTGAGAAAGGGAAAGCCATTGTAGGGAAATGAGGTATTGATCAGAAAGGTGGGATAAAGTTCAGGAGAAAATCTACTGACATGTGACAGACTGTGATTTTCTGAGTTATCTGCAACTATATCTCTTTGAAGGACTTTTGTCTGTTTCAAAGGGTCAGTTTCAAAGGGTAAAAACTACCTTATTCTCTGAGATAGTCACAAAATGTTTCACAGTTAAAATCCTTAGTTCATCTTTACCAAGTGATGTTTTCCTGACAGCACCTTGGACTTGATCTCTGAATCCTTGTGATGGTTAATTTTATATGTCAATTTTTCTGGTCTAAGAAGTGTCCAGATATTTGATAAGACACTCCTCCAGGTGCTTCTGTGAAGGTGTTTTTGGATGAGTTTAACATTCAAATAGATAGACTGAGTAAAGCAGATTGCTCTCATAAATGTAGGGGGTGTTCATTCAATCAGGTGAAGGCCTGAATACAATAAAAGGCTGACTCTTTCTCAAATAAGAGTGAACTCCTTCAACCTGATTTCCTTAGCAGTAGGACAAGGGCCTTTCTCTGCCTTTGGACCAGAACTAAACAATCAGCTCTACTGGGTTTCTATCTTGCTGACTACAGATCTTTGGACCTGTCAGCTTCCATAATCATGTGAACCAATTCCTTATGGTAAACTTCTCTCTCTCTCTCTCTCTCCACACATATATATATATATATATATATATATACTCACACATATATATGTATATACACATCTCTCTCTCTCTCTCTCTCTCTCTCTCTCTATATATAGTATATATATATATATATATATATATATATATATATATATATAAAAAGAGAGCTCTCCTGGGTTTCTTGATTGCTAACTACAGATTTTTGGACCCCTCTCTCTGTCTCTCTTGGTGGGTAGATAGATGATAGACAGACAGATAGATAGAGATAGACCTTAGACAGATCTTTTCGAGAGTAGAGGAACCAGGATATTTTCATGATAAGACAGCATCCCTTCCGTACTCTTTTATTTTTTTTCCGCACATCTCTGACTCTGTATATAAAGAATGTGCAACCGAAATTAAAATACAACTCCAGTATTTTAAAAGATGTCATGTTTGCAGATGCTGCTAAACCACCCTAGATAGTAGAACCTAAATACTACCTTATCTTTGCCCCATTTAAGGACCAGAAGGGCACAAAGAGGTTTCATTTCACTCTGAACTTTTGGTGATAACTTATGGTATAGATGTATATCTGTGTAAATTTGTAGGCACAATTTTAACAAGCAGGAGAATCATTCTTAAATTTTCTCCATATAAGCACATAATATACTTAGCTCTCTTTTCCTTGGTTTTCCTTTTCGTTCATGAAGAACTTCATTATTCAAATTTAGACAGATGCATACAGCTGAATGACACTTTGGAGACTTGAACGTCTACCATTTTGCTTATTCTGGGATACTGATTATAAACCAGACATAACAGCTTAAGAAAATATCATAAATGCTCTGTCTCCATGCAACAGCATCATGAATATTGATGTTCAGTTTCTGTCAATCTTATGTCTCTTTATTCTTTAATTCAAATGATAGGCTAAGAAGATAGACCTGCTATGATATACATAGAATCAGACTGGAAGTTTGTGAGTAACACTCTCTTAGGCTTTATCTTGTTCAGAAATGTGAAGATCAAGTAATAGTTTATTTTTCTTATAGTAGCTATTCCCATTTTCATGAAGAGAAAACAGTCTCGTGGAGTTTACATGGTTTACCCAAAATCTAATTTGCTAGTTAGCAAGTAGCAGAATCAGGATATCAATCCACAACCTCCCTGTATAAAAATGAAGTGACCTATCCTTGTCTAATATTGTGTTAGTATTGTCTCAATAAATGGTAGATGAATAAATGATTAAATAAGGGAATGATTGATTCCTATATGCTAGTGGTTTAGGTCACAGACAGAAACAAATTAGAAAAGGCTTTTCCAAGAATTACAGAATTCCTGGCTGCTAAGCATCTATTTCACACAGCAGGGCAATGAGCGCAGGTGTACCAGCAAGTATACACTATCAAAAGATAACAGTTCCATGAATTGAGGTCAGCAGAGTCAGAGGGACATGACCAAAGAATTGACTGCCACTCAGTCTCAAAATAGTATAATGACACATATATTACATTTAAAATGATAACTTTTATAGAGTGAAATGTAGTCAAAATGAGTCAACTGTAGAAACTCATGTCTAAAATAAGAACAAATATTGAACAACATTTGTTTTACAAAAATGTTATTTTTCTAAAGTCACTGGATTAAAAGTGTTTATGCTCAATGCTATATGGCAACAAAAAAATTCTAAATATGTGCATATTTTAGTATCAACTGATCAAATTGTACTGCTTGATTGACAAGAGGGAGTGGTTAGGACAAGTTGTCAAGGACATATTTTCAACAACTCAATCTTCTCCTAGCCACTATAATTACTGTATAAGAATATCACTTTTATCTCCAAGTATAAAAACTTATTGGGGAAATATTATTGCAGGATGATAGGTCCTTGGGTACCCTTGGCTGATCCAGCTCTCCCGTTCCTGCTTGTATTTCTCAGGATAAGTGTAAAATGTGCTGATAATACAAAATCCTGAGATAAAAAGGAACTGCATAGAACAGCCCTGACTTTGTCCCCATCACTCGTAGAACTGGATATCCTGCAACACTTGGACTCAGTGTGCCAACAATTTGCCTCTAGAGTATAAAACCAGAGCAGAGGGCTTTTGGGATCCCAAAGCTGTTGTGCAACATGGGGCATGTGTAGATGATAGTCCATCCACCCTGCATAGGTTTCTTGAGCACTGAAGGGCCAGTTTGCCACAGGTCATATGTTACTGTTGATTCTTAGTCTCTATCTACGAGTGATAAAGGTTCTTTATTACTTGTAGACTTGTGCAAGTTTTCTGTCTCATCAGACCTAAGAATGCAAATGGTGGAGATATGACTGCTACAGCAGCTGGGTCTGATTTGAGTTATTGCTATAGTCAAGAACCCTCACAAATAATTTTCCTACTTTAGAATTAGCACATATTCATCTGTGAATGTGGAATATTCTTGATGCAAGATCTATTGTTCAAGATCCAAAAAAAGAAAACCTACAAGAAATTGGCATTCCAAATGGTTCAAGAGGCTCAGAGGTTATGTCCTCAAGATTCTTAGTGCAGAGAATGATTATACAGTTAATTGGGCATGGTCAGTATAGAAAATGAAAAGTAACCAGAGGCTATACATAATGACAAAAGGTTGTTCCAAGAGAATTTAAAGGCCTAGGAGTTTGTGAACGGCCTGGAGCTCAGAATGTTAGAACTTAAGGGTTAGAATCATTACAAATTGGGATTTATTTCCAGTTTTAACCAGATAACTAATTCATCTGCGAAATTATTTCCTCATATCTGTCAAATAAGGTGAATTGGACTAAATGATTTCAAAGGTCTCTTCTAGCATAATATTCTATGATTGCAGGTCTTTACATTTAGGAATTCCCTTAGAGTTTAAGTTGGGTTTGATGTCACCAAAGTGGATCAAAGATAGTTTAGCTACACATTTACCTACTTAGGTGATCTTCATTAATTCCTGAAGTTATTTCTGGGATCATTTCCCTCAACTTTAATTATCTTATTTAGTATTTCTTGAAATACAAATGTGTCATCAGTAAATTCTTTCATCTTTTGCTTGTGTGATAATACCCTTCTTTGCCTTTATTTTTGAAGGTACACTTTTCTAGGATTGAAAACCTATGTCTGAAGTATTTCTGTATTTTTAAAGATGATGTTACATTGTCTTTTGGCTTTCATAGTTTCCATTGAAATTCTAGCTCTCCACTTCTTTTGCTCTTCCTTTTAAGGTAGTCTTTTTCTTTTGAATTATTTGAAGATTTTTACCTTTATGACTAGTTTTCAGCAGTTTGACCATGATAAACCTAAGTGTGGTTTTATTTGCAGCTATTTTGTTTGGAATTTGCTGTGTGTTATGAATTTTTAAGATGCAATATTTCATCATATTTGGAAAATTTTGTATGATTTTCTTTTCAAATATTGTTTATTTCCCATTTCCTCTCTCTCTTATATTCTTAAGATGAAAATTACGTATATTTTAACAATGTGATTGTGTTCTGTCTTGTATGTTATTTTTCTTCCCCCCATTCTTTATTTCTACACTTCTATTTTCCATTATTATTTTCCATATTTTATATTGACTTGTCATAACGTTTACTAATCTTCTCTTCTGTTTGTGTGGATTCTGTTGTTAAACTACAGATATTTGATTTTCAGTTCTAGAGAGTTCATTTGATTTTTAAATTTTTAATTTATAATTTTCATGAGTACATAGTAGGTATATATACTTATGGGGTACATGAGATGTTTTGATACAGGCATGCAATGTAAAATAAGCACATTATGGAAAATGGGGTATCCATCCCCTCAAGCATTTATCCTTTGAGATACAAACAATCCAATTACATGTTTTAAGTTATTTTAAAATGTATAACTAAGTTATTATTGACTATAATCAACCTGTTGTGCTATCAAATAGTAGGTCTTATTTAATCTTTCTATTTTTGTAGCCATTAATAATTCATACTTCTCCCACAGCCACCTAATACTGTTCACTTGATATTTTAAAATTTCCAATTATTTGTAAGATTTTTCTTTTTAATAATTTGGTACCTTTTTATCGATATACATTAATGTTTTAGTCATAGTTATTTTAAGTACTTATCTACTAACATAAAATTGTAGATCATCTATACATCTGCAATTCTGCCTTTGTTTGCTAAAATAATGAAACGTTTATCTTTATGAAATTAAATTTTTTATGCATAAACCAGTGGCACTGAGAAAAGAAACACCTGAAAAGCAATTACATGGTGCTAAAATGTGCAGACATATCATTGATATTTGAGGTTGGTCTTAGTTTGCCATTTTAATTCAGAATTTGGGATTCTCCACATGCATTATATGTGTCATAGGCTTTGATGACAAACCACTTATGGGTGTGTTAGCTTGCTGCAGGTTAATGGCCTTCACCTTTTGGGATGCTATAGAATGCATGCCCAACAAAAAACAATTATTTCTGCTGCAGGACAAATAGCAAAGTGTCAACTGATGCTAGAGATCATTATTTTATCTGAGACTTTAATAGGAATATCAGATGTAGCTCTGAGTTTTTGAACTGCTTTTTAATTTAACTTTTTTTTTTTATTTTCTATTTTTAAACTTTTATTTTAGTTTGGCAAACATGTGCAGATTTGTTACACAGGTAAATTCCATATTGCAGGGCTTTGGTATATAGATTATTTTATCACCCAGCTAATAAACATGAAATCTGATAGGTATTGTTGTAATCCTCACCCCCTACACACCTTCCACCCATAAGAAAACCCTGGTGTCTATTTGTATTAGTCTGTTTTCACACTGCTATAAAGAAATACCTGAGACTGAGTAATTTATAAAGAAAAGAGGTTTAATTGACTCAGTTTTACATGACTGGGGAGACCTCAGGAAGCTTTCAAACATGGCAGAAGGCAAGAGGAAGTAAGAACCTTCTTCACATGGTGACAGGAGAGAGAATTGCAAGCAGGGGAAATGACAGATGCTTATAAAACCATCAGATCTCATGAGAACTCACTCTTGAGAACAACATGGGGGAAACTACACCATAATCCAATCACCTTCCTCCCTCAACATGTGGGGATTACAGGTTCCTCCCTTGACACATGAGGATTACAATAAGAGATGAAATTTTGTTACCATGGAAGAGATCTGAGTTACCCCAAGTTACCAGCAGCCTATTCTCATGGGTCCACAGCAGCTTCACTCCTTGGCTCCTCAGAAGGAAGAATTCAACTGAGGGGCATGTAGCAGAAAAAGAGACCAAGGCAATTTCCAGAGCAAAAAATGGAAGTTTATATAAAAAGACCTCAGAACAGGAAAGAAAGGAAGATGCACTTGGAAAAGACCCAAATGGGCATGTGAAGGTTAAAGAAAGAAGGTCAAGTGCCCCCTTTAACTGGGATTCTAGGATTTTTACTCACCTTTTCCCCATGATTCTTCTCTTAGGGTGGGTTTTCTTCATGCACAGAGCCCCCCTTACCCTTAGGAAGTGAGCATGCACAGTGTGTTTAGGGAGTTATAAACATGTCCATCTGAGGTTTTCTTCCGTTTTCTGGTAGAGTGTACCCAGAAGACCACACTTCATAATTTTTGTGTTTTAATATGCATGCCCAGGAAGTTGTTTCTCCCTGGGACCTGCCTTCAATTAAGATTTTGATGTTAACAGGTGTGGACCATCAAGAAACTGCCTCTCCCTGGCATTGCTGAATTATCATGTTTAGAGAGGCAATGCAATAATTGCCGAACTATCACCTGACATTTCTAGTGGGTGGGGGAAGAGCCATCTCCTGCCCTACTCATGCCTAACTACTAGTGACAATTTGGGTGGGAACACAGAGCAAAACCATATTATTCCACCCCTATCTCCTCCAAAATCTCATGTCTTTTCACATTTTCAAACCAATCATGCCTTCCCAACAGTTCCCCAAAATCCTAACTCGTTCCAGCATTAACTCAAGTCCACAAGTCAAAGTCTCATCTGAGACAAGGCAAGTCCCTTCTGCCTATGAGCCTGTAAAATCAAAAGCAAGTTAGTTGCTTTCTAGATGCAACAGAGGTACAAGCATGAGGTAAATGCTCCAATTCCAAATAAAAAAACTTAGCCAAAACACAGGGGCTACAGCCCTATACGAGTCCAAAATCCAGAAGGTCAGTCAATAACTCTTAAAGCTTCAAAATGATATTTTTTTGACTCCATTTCTCACATTCGGGGCATGCCAAACTAAGGGGTGGGCTCCCACAGACTTGGACAGCTCCTTCATAGGCTGGCATTGAGTGTCTGCACTTTTCTAGGTGGACAGTGCAAGCTGTCATTGAATCTACCATTCTGGGGTCTAGTGGATGGTGGCCCTCTTCTCACAGCTCTACTAGGCAGTGTCCCAGTTGCCACTCTGTGTGGGAAGTCCAACCCCACATTTCCCTTCTGCACTGCCTGAACAGAGGTTCTCCATGAGATCCCCGTCCCTGCAGCAAACTTCAGTCTGGACATCCAGGCATTTCCATACATCCTCTGAAATTTAGGTGGAGGCTCCCAAACCCCAATTTTTGACTTCTGTGTAGTTGCAGGCTCAACACCACATGGAAGCAGCCAAGGTGCGGAGCCTGCACCCTCTGAAGCAATGCCTCAAGCTGTACCTTGGCCCATTTTCATCATGGCTGGAGCTGGAGCAGCAGGGACACAGGTCACCAAGTCCTCAGGCTGCACACAGCAGGGGGCCCTGGGCCTGACCCTCAAGCCGTTTTTTCCCTCCTAGGCTTCAGGACCTGTGAAGGGAGGGGCTGCTGTTAAGATCTCTGACATACCTTGGAGACATTTTCTTCATTATCTTGGTGATTAACCTCTTTTCTTATGCAAATTTATGCAGTGGACTTAAATTTCTCTGCAGAAATTGGTGTTTTTCTTTTATACTGCATTGTCAGGCTGCAAATTTTCCAAACTTTTATGTTCTGCTTCCCTTTTAAATGTAAGGTATAATTTCAGATCATCTCTCAAGTTCAAAATTCCACATATTTATAGGGCAGGGGCAATATGTTGCCAGTCTCTTTGCTAAAGCATAGCAATAGTGGCCTTTGCTCCAGTTCTCAATAAGTTTCTCATCCCCATCTGAGACCACCTCAGCCTGAACTTTATTGTCCATATCACTATAAGTATTTTGGTCAAAACCATTCAACAAGTCTCTAAAAAATTCCAAACATCCCCACATCTTTGTCTTCTTCTGAGCCCTCCAAACTGTTTCAACTTCTGCTTGTTACCAAGTTCCAAAGTCACTTTCACATTTTTTTGTATCTTTATAGCAATACTCCACTACCTAAGTAACAATTTACTGTATTAGTCCCTTTTCACGCTGCTATAAAGAAATACCCAGGCCGGGCGCGGTGGCTCACGCCTGTTATCCCAGCACTTTGGAAGGCCGAGGCAGGTGGATCACAAGGTCAGGAGATCAAGACCACGGTGAAACCCCGTCTCTACTAAAAATACAAAAAATGAGCCGGGCGCGGTGGCGGTCGCCTGTAGTCCCAGCTACTCGGGAGGCTGAGGCAGGAGAATGGCGTGAACCCAGGAGGCGGAGCTTTCAGTGAGCCAGGATTGCGCCACTGCACTCCAGCTTGGGCGACAGAGCGAGACTCTGTCTCAAAAAAAAAAAAAAAAAAGAAATACCCATGTAGTGGCTCATGCCTGTAATCCCAGCACTTGGGGAGACCAAGGCAGGTGAATAACTTGAGGTCAGGAGTTTGAGACCAGCCTGCCAACATGGTGAAACCCCATCTCTACTAAAAATACCAAAAATTAGCTGGATGTGGTAGTGAGTGCCTGTAATTCCAGCTACTTGGTAAGCTGAGGCAAGAGAATCACTTCAACCTGGGAGGTTGAGTTTGCAGTGAGCTGAGATTGCACCATTGCACTCCAGCCTGGGCAACAAGAGGAAACAAGAGAGAGAGAGAGAGAGAGAGAGAAGGAAGGAAGGAAGGAAGGAAGGAAGGAAAGGAAGGAAGGAAGGGAAGGAAGGAAGGAAGGAAGGAAGGAAGAAGGAAAAGGGAGGGAGGGAGGGAGGGGAGGGTGGAAGGAGGAGGGTGGAGGGAAGGAAGGAAGGAAGGAAGGAAAGGAAGGCGGAAAGGAAGGCCCAAGACTGTATAATGTAAGGCAACAGGAAAGAGTTGTTTTTGTTTTTTTTTGAGACAGAGTCTACCGTGACCCTGTGCTGGAGTACAGTGGCCGATCTCTCAGCTCACTGCTAGCTCCGCCTCCCGGGCCTACGCCATTCTCCTGCCTCAGCCTCCGGGGTAGCTGGGACTACAGGCGCCCGCCACGTCGCCTGGCTAGTTTTTTTGTATTTTTTTTAGTAGAGACAGGGTTTCAACATGTTAGCCAGGATGGTCTCGATCTGCTGACCTCGTGATCCGCCCATCTCGGCCTCCCAAAGTGCTGGGATTACAGGCTTGAGCCACCGCGCCCGGCCACAGAAAGAGTTTTTATTTACTCACAGTTTCACATGGCTGAGGAAGACTCAGGAAACTTTCAATCATGGCAGAAGGCAAGGGGAAGAAAGGACCTTCTTTACATGGCAGCAGGAGAGAGAAGTGTAAACAGGAGAAATGCCAGATATTTATAAAACCATCAGATCTTATGAAAACTTACTATCATGAGAAAAGCACAGGGGATACTACCACCATGATCCAATCACCTCCTTTCCTTGGTATGTGGGGATTACAAGTCTCTCCCTCAACACATAGCGATTACAATTTGAGATAAGATTTGGGTGTGGACAGAGAGTCAAACCACATCACTATTGTTCTGTTCTTTGTATCCACATGTACTCAATGTTTAGCTTTTACTTACAAGTGAGATTATACATAACTTGGTTTTATGTTCCTGTATTGGTTTCCTTAAATAATGGCCTCCAGCTCCATCCATGTTGCTGCAAAGGACATAATCTCAATCTTTTTTATGGCTATGTAGTATTCATGGTGTGTGATATGGTTTGGTTCTGTGTTCTCCACCCCTCCTAACACAGACCTAGAGGCCTAGGAGGAAAAAACCGTTTTTTTGGGCCAGGCCCAGGGTCCCACTGCTTTGTGTTGCTTTGGGACATGGTATCCTGTGTCCTGGCCACTCCAGCTCCAGCCGTGGCTAAAAGAGGCCAAGGCACAGCTCAGACCATTGCTTCAGAGGGTGCAAGCCCCAATCCTTTTTGCTTCCATGTGTTGTTGAGCTTGTAGGTGTGCAAAAGGCAAGAGCTGAGATTTGGTTGCTTCCAGAAAGGTTTCAGAGGCTATATGGAAATGCCTGGATGTTCAGGCAGAAGTCTGCTTCAGGGACAGAGCCATTAAGGAGAACCTCTATTAGGGCAGTGTGGAGTGAAAATGTGGGGCTGGAGCCCCCACACAGAGTCCCTACTGGGGCACTGCCTAGTGGAGTTGTGAGAAGAGGGCCACTATCCTCCAGACCCCAGAATGGTAGATCCACTGACAGCTTGCACGATGCACCTGCGAAAGCCACAGGCACTCAGTGCCAGCTTGTGAAGTCAGCCATGGGGGTTGTAACCTACAGAGCCAGAGATGTCCAAGGCCTTGGGAGCCGACCCCTTCCATCATTTCTTGCCTGAATGTGAGACATTGTCTCAAATGAGATTATTTTGGAACTTTAAGATTTAATGAGTGTCCTGCTGGGTTTCAGGCTTGCATGGGGCCTATAGCTCTTTTGTTTTGGCTGTTTTCTTTCTCTTGGAATGGGTCTATTTACACAATGCTTGTACCTACATTGTATCTAGGAAGTAGCTGACTTGTTTTGATTTTATATGCTCATAGGCAGAAGCGACTTGCCCTGTCTCGGTTGAGACTTTGGGCTTTGCCTTTTGAGTTAATGCTGGAATAAGTGAAGAATTTGAGGGAGTATTGGGAATACATGTTTGTGTTTTAAAATGTGATAAGGACATGAGATTTGGGAAGAGCCGGGGTGGAATTATATGGTTTGGCTTTGTGTTCCCACCCAAATCTCCTGTCAAATTGTAATTCCCAATGTCGGGGGAGGAACCTGGTGGGAGGTTATTGGATCATGGGGACAGACTTCCCCCATGCTGTTCTTGTGATAGTGAGTTCTCAGCAGATCTGGTTGTTTAAAAGTGTGTAGCACTCCCCCTTTTGCTCTCTTTCTCCTGCTCTGCCATGTGAAGAAGGTACTTACTTCTTCTTTGCCCTTTAGTGATAATTGTATGTTTCCACAGGCCTCCCCAACCATGGTTCCTGTACAGCCTGCAAAACTGTGAGTCAATTAAACTCTTTTCTTCATAATTTACCCTGTTTCAGGTAGTTCTTTATAGTAGTGTAAAAACAGACTAATATAGTGTATATATACCACATTTACTTTATCCAGTCTACTACTGATGGACATTTAGGTTGATTCCACAACTTTGCTATAGTGAATGGTGCTGTGATGATTATACACATCCATGTGTCTTTATGGTAGAAAACTTTATATTTCTTTGGATATGTACTCAATAATGGGATTGCTGGGTCAAATGGTAGTTCTGTTTTTTAAGTTCTTTGAGAAATAATCAAACTCCTTTCCACAGTGGCTCAACTAATTTATATTCCCACTAGCAATGCATAAGTGTTCCCTTTTCTCCTCAACCTTGTCAGCATCTATTAATTTTTAAGTTTTTAATAATAGTAATTTTGACTGGTGTGAGATGTTATCTTATTGTGGTTTTGATTTACATTTATCTAATAGTTAGGAATTTTGGGTATTTTTTCATATGCTTTTTGGCCACTTGTATGTCTTATTCTTTTTAAAAAAATGTCTGTTCATGACCTTTGTCTAATTTTTAATAGGGTTGTTTGGTTTTTGCTTGTTAATTTGCATAGTTTATAGTTTGTCTAGTTTGTTGTACAGCTTGAAGTTTCTTACAGATCATGGTTATTAGACCTTTGTCAGATGCATAGTTTGCAAGTATTGTCTTCCATTCTGTAGGTGTTTTTTTTACAGTGCTGACAGTTTCTTTTCTAGTACAGAATCTTTTTAGTTCAATTAGGTTCCATTTGCCAGTATTTGCTTTTGTTGCAATTGCGATTGACATCTTCATTATTAAATCTTGTTCAGGGCCTATGTCCATCATGGTATTTCCTAGGTTTTCATAGTTTTAGGCTTTACATTTAGTTCTTTAATTCATTTTGACTTGTTATTTTTACATGGTTTAAATAAGGTGTCCAGTTTCAATATTCTACATTTGGCTATGCCAGCACAATTTATTGAATAGGGAATCCTTTCCCTCTTGCTTGTTTTTGTCAACAAATCAGAGATCAGATGGCTTTAGGTGTGTGACTTTACTTCTGGGCTCTTTTTTGTGTTTCAGTGGTCTATGTGTCTGTTTTATACCTGTACCATGCTGTTTTGGTTACTGCCATCTTTTAGTATATTTTAAAGTCAAGAAGAAGTGTAAGGCCTCTGACTGTTTTTTGTTGTTGTTATTGTTGTTTTTTGCTTGTTTGTTTGTTTTTGCTTAGTATTGCATTGGTTTTTCAGGCTCATTTTTTGTTTCACATAAATTTTAGAATATATATATATTTAAATTCTGTGAACAATGTCATTGGAAATTTAATAGAAATAGCATTCGATCTGTAAATTGCTTTGGGCAGTATGGACAGCATACGAATATTGACTCTTCTTATCCATGGAATGCTTTTCCATTTGTTTGTGACATCTTTAATTTCTTTGAGCAGCGTTTTGTAATTCTCATAGTAAAGATTTTTCAGCTACCTGATCAGCTATATTCCTAGATTTTGTTATGGCTATGATGAGTGTAATTGCATTCTTGGTTTGGCACTTAGCTTGTATGTGGTTTGTGTATTAAAATGCTAGTAAATTTTTTTGCATTCATTTTGTATTCTGAAACTTTGCTCAAGTTGTTTATAAGATCTAGAACCTTTGGGGCAAAGACTATGATTTTTAGTTATAAAATCATATTATCTGCACTCCAAAATAGGTAGATTTTCTCTCTTCCTATTTGGCTGTCTTTTACTTCTTTCTCTTGCTTGATTGTTCTGGCTATGACTTTCAGTACTATGTTGAATAGGGGATCTTTAACTTCTTTCAGTTCTCCAAGGAAATGCTTTCAACTTTTAGCCTTTTGATATGTTCACTGTGGGATTATCATAGATGCCTGCTACTATTCAAGCTATGTTCCTTCAATGCCTAGTATGTTGAGAGGTTTTAACATAACAGAATGTTGAATTTTAGTGAAAGCCTTTTTTGCATCTATTAAAATAATCATATGGTTTATGTTTTTAGTTGTTTTTACATTATGGATAACATTTACTGATTTGTGTAAATTGAACCAGTTTTGAATTCCAGGGATAGTGCCTACTTGATCACTGTGGATTAGCTTTTTTATGTGTTGTGGGATTCAGGTTGCTAGTATTTTGTTGAGTATTTTTGTATATATGTTCATGAAATATATTATTCTTACGTTTTCTGTTTTGGTTGTGTCTCTGCTCAGTTTCTTATCAGAATTATGTTAGTCTCATATAGTGAGTTACGCAGGAGTTTCCACTCCTCAATATTTTGGAATAGTTTCAATAAGAATAACACAATTTCTTCTTTATACATCTGGTAGAATTTGGCAGGTAATAATCTGGTCCTAGACTTGTTTTGATTGGTAGGCTTTTATTAGTGATTTAATTTTGGAACTTGTTATTGGTCTGTTCAGGGTTTCATTTTTTTTCTGATTCAAACTTGGGAGGTTGTATGTTTGCAGGAATTTATCCATTTTGTCTAGGTTTTCTAATTTGCATGCATAGAGGTGTTCATAATAGTCTCTGAAAGTTTTTTCTATTTTTGTTGTGTCGGTAATTTCTGTGGTCATTTCTGAGTGTGTTTACTTAGTTATTTTTTCTCTCTTTGTCTTCTGCTAGCTTTGGAGTTAGTTTGCCCTAGTTATTCTAGTTCTAAGTGTGATGTTAGATCTTTAATTTAAGATCTTTCTCATTTTTATGTGGACATATAGCACTATAAACTTTTCTTTTAACAGTGTTTTAGCTGTGTCCTAGAGATTCTGGTATGCTGTATCTTTGCTCTCATTCGATTCAATAATTTTCTTGATTTCTGTCTTAATCTCACTGTTGACCTAGAAGTCACTCAGGAGTAAGTTGTTTAATTTGCATGTAATCATGTGGTTTTGAGTATTCATCTTAGCATTGATTTCTATTTTTGTTGAACAGTATTGTGACAGTGTGGGTGGTATGATTTTGGTATTCTTGAATTTGCTGACAATTATTTCATGACCAATTGTGTGGTCAAATTTAGAGTATGTTCCATGTGCCAATGAAAAGAAAGTGTATTCTGCTGTTCTGTGGTGAGAGTTAAGTAGAGGTCTGTTGTGTCAATTTTGTCAAGTGTCAAGTTCAGTTTATCTTTGTTAATTTTCTGCCTGATAATCTGTCTAATATATCATAAGTGTGGTGTTGAAATATCCCATTTTATTGTATGGCTATGTAAGTCTCATCGTAAGCCTCTAAGAACTTGTTTTATGAATCTGGGTGCTCCCATATTGTTTTGTCTTTTTAAATCAGTTTTAGTTTGAAGTCTGTCTTGTCTGACATTAGAATATCAACCCTTGCTTTTTTCTGTTTTCCGTTTGCTCGGTAGACTTTATTTCGTTTCTCTATTTAGAGAGTATATGTATCATTGAATGTGAGCTGGGTCAATTAAAGATGGCATACAGTTGGGTCTTGTTTCTTTACCCAACTTGAGACTCTGCGCCTTTTAACTGAGGTATATAGCCAGTTTACATTCAAGGCTAATATTTATATGTGTGGATTTGATCCTGTGATTGTTTTGTTAGCTAGTTATTATGCAGATTTGATTGTGCAGTTACTTTATAGTGGCAATGATGTATGTGCTTAAGTGTGTTTTTACAGTTGCTGCTAACAGTCTTTTGTTTCTAGTTTAACCCTCCCTTAAGTCCTCTTGTAAGGCAGGTGTGAGTGGTAATTAATTCATTTAGTATTTGCTTGTTTGAAAATGATATTCTGGATCACTCCTGCTTGTGGGGCACAGAGAAGGCACCCAGGTTTATGCCGGCTAGCACCCCACCACAAGGCAACACCACTTCCAGTGCAACAGTGCACACAGTCTCCAGCAGGGGCCCTCGGCACCCCTTCACAAACTGCATTGCCTCCACCACTGTGGTGTATGCCCTTAGGGAGGCAGGCACCCCCGCATCCACTACCACTCTGCTGAAGCTTCTGCACATTGGCCTCCTCAGTGCAGTGGACTCCAAACTTCAAAAAGTCAGAGAACAAAGTTGTGGCTCAATACAAGTCCCTCAGAGTTAGAGCACACTGTCCAGGAGTTGGGAGCTGAGCATTGGCCCCATATATTCTCCCAAAAACAAAGCCAGTTGGCTGAATCCAACTTATACTACAACTAAACACTCAAGATTATCAAATAGGATAAAAGAAAAAAACATCCAAAGGTCAGCAACCTCCAAGACTGAAGGGAGATAACCCTACAAAGATGAGAAAAATCAACATGAGAACCTTGAAAACTCAAAAAAACTAAAGCACTCTTTTTCCTCCAAACAACCACAGGACATCTCCAGTAAGGGTTTTGAACCAGGCTGAGGATGAGATGACTGAAATGACAGAAATTAAATTTAGAATATGGATATGATTGAAGTTCATTGAGCTACAGGAGTACATTGAAACCCAATGCAAAGAAGCTAACAATAATTTAAATACAATGCAGGAGCTGACAGAAAACATGGCCAGTATAAAAAGAATGTAATTGTCCTGATAGAGCTGAAAAACACTCTGTGAGAATTTCATAATACAATCACAAGTATTGATAGAAAAATAGACTGTGAGGAAATAAATCTCAGAGCTTGAAGACTGGCTTTCTGAAATAACACAATCAAACAAGAATGGAACAAAATAATGAAAAGGAATAAACAAAAACTCTGGGAAATATGAGATTCTGTGGAGATACCAAATCTATGACTGATTGGTGTCCCCTGAAAGAGACAGGGAGAGTGAGTCCACTTCGAAAATATATTGTCCATGAGAACTTCCTTAACCTAGCTACAGAGGCCAACATCCAAATACAGGAAGTGCAGAGAAACTAAGATATGTCACAAGAAAATTATCTCCAAGACACATAATCATCAGATTCTAGAAGATCAAAATAAAAGAACAAATGTTAAAGGCAGCTAGAGAGAAAAGGTCAAGTCACCTACAAAAAGAAGTCCATCACACTGACTCTTAAAGAAAAGAAATTCCAACACATAATTTTATATCCAACCAAACTAAGCTTCATAATCAAAGGAGAAGTAAGATCCTCTTCAGAGAAACAAATGCTGAGGCAATTTGTTACCACCAGACCTGCCTTATAAGATCTCCTAAAAGAAGCACTGTATAAGAAAAGAAAAAACCATTACCAGCCACTACTAAAACACACTGAAGTACACAAACCAGTGACATACACTGTAAAGCAACCACATAAAGAAGTCTGCAAAATAACCAGAAAACATCATGATAACAGGATCAAATCCACACACATAAATACTAATTGTAAATTTAAATGTGCTAAATTCTCCAATTAAAAGACACAGAGTGACAAGCAAGCTAGGTAAAGAACCAAAACTTATTACTATGCTGTCTTCAAGAAACCTATCTCACAAGTAATAACATAGGCTTAAAATAAAGGGTTAAAAAAAATCTACCAAGTAAATAAAAAAGCAGAAAACACTAAAAGTTGCAATCTTTATTACCGATAAAACAGACTTTAAATCAACAAAGATAAAAAAAGAAGGTCATTGCACAATGGTAAAAGTTAGAAGATTTAACTAAATCTATATGCACCCAACACAGGAGAGTGCAGCAGTGAGACTCGTAAAGAAAGTTCTTAGAAACCTTCAAAGAGACTGACTTACACAGAATAATACTGTGAGACATTAACACCTCATTGACAATATTAGACAGATAATCAAGACAGAAAATTAACAAAGATATTCAGGACCTGAACTCAGCACTGAGTCAGAAAGACCTGGTAGATATCTACAGAACTTTGTACCGAAAAACTGCAGAATATACATTCTTCTCATCACCACATGGTGCATACTCTAAAATTGATTACATAATCAGAAGTAAAACTCTTTTTAGCAAATGCAAAAGAACTGAAATCATTATAAACAAGCTCTCAGACCACAGTGCAATTAAATTAAAATCATGACTAAGAAATTCACTAAAAAAGCATATAATTACATGGAAACTGAATAATCTCCTCCTGAATTACTTTTGGGTAATTATGTGGTTTGGCTCTGTGTTCCCACCCAAATCTCATATAAAACTGTAATTCCTAATGATAGAGAAGGTGAGATGTGACTGAATCATGGGGATGAACTTACCACTTGCTGTTCTAATAATAGAGTTTGGCAAAGTCCAGTTGTTTAAAAGTGTGTGGCACCTCCCACTTCACTCTCTTTCTTCCTCTTGCTCGAGCCATGTAGGATGTGCCAGCTTCCCCTTTGCCTTCTGCCATGATTGTAAGTTTCTTGAGGCCTTGCCAGCCATGCTTTCTGTACAGCCACCAGAACCATGAGGCAATTAAACCTTTTTTCTTTATAAATTACCCAGTCTCAGCTAGTTCTTTATAGCATTAGTGAATACACTAATACAGGTAAATAATGAAATTCAGGCAGAAATCAAGAAATTATTTGAAACTAGTGAGAACAAAGATACAATGTACCAGAATCTCTGGGACACAGTTAGGGCAGCGTTAAGAGGGAAATTTATAGCACAAAATGCCCACATGCAAAAGTTAGAAATATCTCAAGTCAACAACCTAACATTACAATTAAAAGAACTGAAGAATAAAGAGCAAAGAAATCCCAAAGATCGCAAAAAACAAGAAATATCCAAAATCAGAGCTGAACTGAAGAAGATTGAGACACAAAAATTTATTCAAAACATCGACAAACCTAGGAGCTGCTTTGAAAATGTTAATAAAATAGACTACTAGCTATACTAATAAATAAAGAAAGAATATTCAAATAAACATAATCAGAAGTGACAAGGAGGATATTACCACTAACACTACATAAATACAAACAACCATCAGAAAATATTAGGAACAGGTTTATGAAGATAAACAACAAAATCCAGGAGAAATGGAGAAATTCCTGGAAACATACTCCCTGCCAAGATTAAAACAGGAATAATTTGAATCCCTGAACAGAATAATAATGAGCTCTGAAATTGAGGTAGTAATAAATAGCCTATCAACCAAAAAAATCTCGGGACCAGACATATTCACTGCTGAATTCTACCACATTTACATAAAAGAGCTAGTACCATTCCTACCAAAAATATTCCTAAAATTGAGGAGGAGAGACTCCTCTTTAATTCACTTTAATTCATTCTATGAGGCCAGCATCATTGTGATAGTGAAAACTGGCAGAGATACAAAAAAACCAGAAAACTTTAGGCTAATATTCTTGATAAACGTTGAAGCAAAAATTCTCAACAAACTACTGGCAAACTGAATCCAGCAGCACATCAAAAAGCTTATTAACCACGAACAAGTAGGCTTTATTTCTGAAATGCAAAGTTGGTTCAACATGTGCAAATCAATAAATGCGATTCATTACATAAACGGAAATAAAGACAAAAACACATGATTATGTTAATAGAGGCAGAAAGGACTTTTCATAAAATTCAACGTTCCTTCATGTTAAAATCTCTCAATAATCTAGACACTGAAGGAACATACCTAAAAATGATAAGAGCTATATATGAAAAACCCACAGCCAACATCATACTGAGTGGGCAAAGGCTGGAAGCACTCCCCTGAAAAACCATCACAAAACAAGGATACTCTCTCTCTCCACCTCTATTTGACCGAGTATTGGAATTCCTGGTCAGGGAAATAAGGCAAGAGAAAGAAACAGAGGGCATCCAAGTAGAAAGAGAAAACTATCCCTATTTGCAGACAACATGATCTTATATCTAAAAAATTCAATAGTGTCAGCCCAAAATCTCCTTAAGCTGATAAACAGCTTTGCCAAAGATTCAGGATACAAAATCAATGCCCAAACATCGCTAGCATTTCTATACAGCAACAACAGTCAAGCTGAGAGACAAATAGGAACACACTCCCATTCATAATTGCCACAAAAAGAATAAAATACCTTTGAATACAGCTAACTATGGAGGTGAAATATCTCTACAAGTAGAACTACAAAACACTGCTCAACGAAATTAGACATGACACGAACAAATGGAAAAGGATTTCATGCTCATGGGAGAAAGAATCGACATCATCAAAATGGCCATATTTCCCAAAGCAAATTATAGATTCAATATTATTCCTATTGAACTACTATTGAGATTCTTCAAAGAACTAGAAAGAAAACTATTTTAAAATTCATATGGAACAAAAAACGTCCAAATAGCCAAGGCAGTTATAAGCAAATGAAACAAAGCTGGAGACATGATCCTACCAGACTTCATACTACAATACAGTGCTACATTAACTAAAACAGCATAGTACTGGCAATAAAAAGAGACACATAGACCAATAAAACAGAATAGAGATTCTAGAAATAAGGCTGCATGCTTACAACTATCTGATTTTGACAAACCTTACGGAAAAAAAAAGCAATGGGTAAGGATTTCCTATTCAATTTTATGGTGCTGGGATCACTGGCTAGTCATAAGCAGAAGATTGAAACTGGAATCCTTCCTTATATCATATGCAAAAATCAACTCAAGATGGATTAAAGACTTAAATGTAATACCAAAAACTATAGACACGCTAAGAGACAACCTAGGCAAAACCATTCAGGACATAGGCATGGGCAAATATTTAACAATGGAGATGCCAAAAGCAATTTCAACAAAAGTAAAAAAAAAAAAAAAAAATGACAAATGAGATCTAATTAGACTAAAGAGCTTCTGCATGGCAGAAGAAACTGTCAACCGAGTAAACAGACAACCTACAGAATGGGAGAACATTTCTGTAAACTGCATTCAACATAGGTCTAAAGTCTAGCATCTGTAAATAATTTTAAAAAATTTACAAGATAAAAACAAACAGCCCCATTAAAAAGTGTGCAAAGTACTTGAACAGGAACTTTTCAAAAGAAGACATACATGGGCCAGCAATTATAATTAAAAAAGAAAACATTAATGATTATTAGAAATACAAATCAAATCCATAGTGAGATAACATCTCACACCAGTCACAATGGCTATTACTGAAAAACCAAAATATAACAGAGCTGGCAAGGTTGTGAGAAAAAGAAATGCTTATACAATGTTGGTGAAAGTGTAAATTCATAAATAAACTTCCTACCCCTATCTCTTTCTCTACCTTCTATTTAAGACTAGTAACTCTTAGAGTTGCTCTTTTGAGGCTATTTTCTAGATCCTACAGGCATGCTTCATTTTTATTAAATTCTTTTATTTTTTTTCTTTCCTATGTATTTTCAAATACCCTGTCTTTAAGCTCACTAATTATTTCTTCTGCTTGAAAAATTCTGCTATTAAATAACTCCGATGCATTCTCCCATATGTCAATTGCAATTTTCGCTTCCAGAATTTCTGCTTGACACTTTTAAATTATTTTAATCTTTGTTAAATTTATCTGATGGAATTCTAAATTCCTTCTATGCGTTATCTTGAATTTCTTTGACTTTTCTCACCACAGTTATTTTGAATTCTCTCTCTGAAAGGTCACATAATCTCTGTTTCTCCAGGATTGGCCCCTGGTGCTTTATTTAGTTCATTTCGTGCAGTCATATTTTTCTGCATTGTGTTGATGCTAGCAGATGTTCTTTAGTGTCCAGGTATTAAGGAGTTAGGTATTTACCGTAGTCTTCACTGTCTGGACTTATTTGTAGCCATCCTTCTTTGGAAGGCTTTCAAAGTATTTGAAAGAACTTAGATGTCATGATTTAAGCTGTTTCTGCTTTGGGAGGAACCCCAGCTCCAGAAACACTGTGGCTCTTGCAGATTCATAGAGGAACTGTCTTGATGATCTTGGACAAGATCCAGAAGAATTCTCTGGATTACCAGGCAAAGATTCATTTTCTTTTCTCTTACTTTCTCCCAAACATACAGACTCTCTCACTCTTTGTTCAGAGCCATCTAAAACTGGGGGTAGAGTGACACATGCACTCTTGTGGCCACCACCACTATTGCTGTGCTAGGTCAGACCTGAAGCCAGCACAGCACTGGGCCTTATCCAAGGCCTGCTGTTGCCACTGACTTGCTACTGTCTATGTTCACTCAAGGCCCTGTGGCTCTACAATAAGCAGGTGGAAAAGCCTGCCAGGCCTATATTCTACCGTTCAGGGCAGCGAGGTCCTCCAGTACTTGGATGGGTCCACAAGTACCATCTTGGAGTCGGGGACTAGAGTGAAAAACCTTAGAAATCTACCTGGTATTCTATGGTATTGCAGCTGAGCTGACATTCAAAACACAAGACACAGTCTTTTCCACATTTCCCTCCTCTTTCCAAAGGCAGAGGAGATTCACCCTGTAGCCACTGTCAACACTGGCCACAATGAATACTGTCAGGTTGCCGCCAATCTTTCCTTAAGGCCCAAGGGCTCTTCAGTCAGTCAGCTTGTGGTGAATGCTGCTTGGTTTCAGACTCAACTTTCAGGGCATTGGGCTCCCCTCTGGCACAGGGCAGGTCCAGAAATGGTGTCCAAGAGCCAAATCCTGAAATAAAGGACCCCAAGAGCCGGCATGGTACTCTACCCGCTTGTGGCAGTGTTGGTACCTGAGGTGCAACATAAAGTCCCATTTACTTTTTCCTCTGCTTTTCTCAAGCAGAAGGACTCTCATCCAGTAGCCACCATAGTTGGGAATTTGCTGAGTCTAACCTGAGTTCAGATAGTCTGAGAGTCTCACTCAAAGCCCTCAAGGTAGCATCTCAATATTGTTGCTGTCTATATAGGGCCCAACATCATAGTATCAAACACATTTGCCCTGAGGTATGAATAAAAATAATAATATTCTGAAACTAAAGAAAATACAGGATCTCTGTAAACCTATCAAAGATCTACAGCAACCATGCAATTTTTCTATTTAAAAAATCACAAAATAGATAAGAGTAAGATAACAGAATAGAAGGTTTCATTCATTATCCCCCACACAAGAACACAAATTTAACAAATAATTACACAAAAAACACCATCATAAGAATTGAAAAATTAGGTGAGTACTCACAGTATCTGGTTTTAACTTCATATCAATAAAAGAGGCACTGAAGAGGTAGGAAAAACAGTCTTGAATTATCACACCACCCCTTCCACATCCCCCAGCAGTAGCTGTATGGTGCAAAGAGTGTTTCTGTGTGCCAGGAAAAGAAAAACTGCAGAAATTGAACTCAGCACTCCCCTGTTATAGCAGAAAACAAAACCAGAAGAAAATTAGCTAATGCTCATCTATGGAGTGAACATTTAAACCAGTCATAGCCAGAGAGGTATAGCCAATCCCAGAAGCCCAAACTTTGGTTCCCACAAGCCTTGTCACAGTAGGCTAAAACACTCTGGGACCCTAAATGAAGCTGAAAGGCAATCTATGCCACAAGGACTGAAACACCTAGGTAAATTCTAGTGCTGAATTGGGCCAAGAGCCATTGGAGTAGGAAAGCACATGACCTACCATGATACCAGCTGAAGCAGATAAGGGAGTGCTGGCATCACCCCTCCCCTAACTCCAGGCTACACAGCTTGCAGCTCCAAAGGAGACAGATTTCCCTTTGTTTTAGGAGAGGACAGAAAAGAGTGGGAAGGACTTTCCTTGCATCTTGGATAAGAGCTGAACCCAGCAAGATAGGGCACCGGTCAGCTTTGTGAGGCCTCTTTTCCAGGCCCTAGCTCTTGAGTGACACTTCTAAACACACTCTATGCCAGAAGGGAATGCACTGCCTTGAAGGGAAGGAACCAGTCCTGACAGCATCTGTCACCTACTAACTGTAGAGTCATTGCACCCTGAATAACCAGCAGCAATTCCCATGAAATATATCTAGAGATTTGGATGAGACTCAGACTTCCTGGCTTAATTTGAGACTCAGTACCTTCCCAGCTGTGGTGGCTATTATGTGAGAGTCCTTCAGGACTTTGTTCTAGGCAAAAGTTTATTGAGCACAGAAAACAGAAGTAGACATGAACAAATGGGATCACATCAAGCTAAACAGCTTGTGTATAGCAAAGGAAACAATCAACAAGTGAAGAGTCAACCCACAGAATGGAAGAAAATATTTCTGAACTATCTATCTGACAATGTTTGGTTAGCAACCAAAACATATAAGGAGCTCAAACAACTTTATAGGAATAAAACCAATAATACAATAAAAAATGAGCAGAGGATTGAATAGGAATTTCTCAGAAGAAGACATATGAATGGTAAATAGGCATATGGAAAGGTGCTCAGCATCATTGATCATCAGAGAAATGTAAATCAAAACTACAATAAAATATCATCTCACCTCAGTTAAAATGGCTTATATCCAAAGATAGGCAATAACAAATTCTGGCAAGAATGTGGAGAAAAGAGAAACATTGTACACTGTTAGATGGAATGGAAATTAGTACAACCACTTTTGACTTTCTTCACAAAAATGAAAAGAGAGCTAGTATATACTCCAACAATTCCAGTGCTGGGTATATACTCAAAAGAAGTCAGTATATAAAAGAGATGTCTGCATTCCCATGTTTGTTGCAAATAGTCAGGATTTGGAAGTGACCTAAGTGTTTTTCAGCAGTTGAATTGATAAAGAAAATGTGGTACAGCTAAGCAATGGAGTACTATTTAGCCTTAAAAAGGAATGAGATTCTGTCATTTGCAACAACATGGATGGAACTGGAGATCATCATGTTTAAGCACAATAAGCGAGGCAGAGAAAGACAAACATTGCATATTGTCACTTATTTGTGGGATCTAAAAGTCAAAACAATTGAATTTATGAACATAGAGTGTAGGAGGAAGGTTACCAAAGGCTGGGAATGGAAGCGAGGAAGGTGGTGGTAGAAAACTGAGGATGGTTAATAGGTACAAAAAAAATAGAATGAATAAAAGAGGCCTCGTATTTAGTAGCAAAACAGCGTAACTACCAACAATAATTTAATTATAATTTTTAAAAAATAAATAATAAATAGATGACTAAAAGACTATAATTGGATTGCTGGTAATACAAAAGATAAATGCTTGGAAAGACGGATACCTCATCTTCCATGATGCAATTAGTACACCTTGCATGGCTATATCAAAACATCTCACCTATCCCATAAATATATATACCTGCTATGTACCCACAAAAATTTAAAATAAAAGAATGTTTCACAAAAAGGACAAGGCAAGAGTGTCAGCTCTCACTACTGGTTCTGAACATTGTATGGGAAGTCCTAGATTGCACAATAAGAAAAGAAAAAAAAAAAGTCTACACATTGAATAGGAAGAAATAAACTGTCTTTATTCACAGAGGACATGTTCATCTATGTAGAATATCTCAAACAACTCCCAAAATAAACTCTTCTAGAACTAATAAGAAGCTACAGTCAGGTTGCAGGATATAAAGTTAATATATGAAAGTCAACTGCTTTCTATATACCAGCATTGAGCAAGTGAAATTTGAAATTTTAAAAATTATATTAGGAATATATAACTACAAATTATATCATACATAAATTATATTACACATAATTATTACATTAGGAATAAAAAATAAAACAGGTGTAAATTTTTAAAAAAATACCGGATGTATATGCAAAGTTAATTATAAACCTCGAATGAAACAAATAAACCTAAATAGATATTTTATGTTCATATATAGAAAGAGTCAATATTGTCAAAATGTCAGTTCTTCTCAGATTGATAGATTCAGAGAAATACCAACAAAAATCTCAGAACATTAATTTGTGGACATCAATAAATTGATTATTAAATTTGTATGCAGAGGTAAAAGACATAGAATAGACAACAGTATTACTGAATGAAAATCACAATGTTGGAGGACTGGTGCTACCCTTCTTCAAAACTTACTAAACAGTTACAGTACTCAAGACAGTGTGATATTGGCAAGAAGAATAAACAGATAAGTCTGGCACTGTCATGGCAGTGCATGTCTGTAGTCCCAGTTATTTGAGAAGCTCAGTGGGGAGTATTTCTTGAGCCCAGAAGTTTAAGTCCAGCCTGGGCAACATAGGAAGCTCTCATCTCAGTAACACAGATAGACAAATAGATTGATGAAAAAGAATACAGAGACCAGAAACAGACCAAGATAAATATAGTTGACTGATCTTTGACAAAGGAACAAGGTCAATACAATGGAGCAAACATAGTCTTTCAATTAATGGTGCTGAAATAACTGGGCATCCATGTGCACAAAATAAATCCACAGACAGATCTTAAAACCTTCATAAAAATGAGCTCAGAAGGAATCACAGATCGGAATGTATAATGGAAAAATATATAACTAATAGTAGGTAAGAGAAAATCTGAATGACTTTGGCTTTGGTGATGACAATTTAGATGCAACACCAAAGGCACACTCCATGAAAAAAGGGATGAGGTGGATTTCATTCAAATTAAAATTTTCTCCTCTATGAAAAACACAGTCAGGGTAATAAAATGATAAGCCAAAGACTAGAAGAAATATTTTTGAACATTATCTGATAATGTACTGCTATCTAAAATATACTAAGAACTATTAAAACTCAATAATAAGAAAACAAAAAACCTGATTATTATTAATATTATTATTATTTTGAGACGGAGTCTTGCTCTGTCGCCAGGCTGGAGTGCGGTGTGCGAGCTCAGCTCGCTGCAACCTCTGCCTCCCAGGTTCAAGCAATTCTCCTACCTCAGCCACCCGAGTAGCTGGGAATACAAGAGACAGCACCACCACACCCAGCTAATTTTTGTACTTTTAGTAGAGATGGGGTTTCACCATGTTGGCCAGAATAATCTTGATTTCTTGACCTCATGATCCGCCCACCTTGGCCTCCCAAAGTGCTGGGATTACAGGCATGAGCCACCGCACCCGGTCAAAAACCTGATTTTGAAATGAGACAAAAACCTTAACTGACACCTCACCAAAGAAATATACAGATGGCAAATAAGCATACAAAAATATTCCCAGAATCAGATTTCACATGAGAAATCCAAATTAAAGCAAGAATGAGATATCACTATACATCTATTAGGATTGCCAAACTCCAGAGCACGGACACCAAATGTCAGCCAGAATGTGGAAGCAACAAGAACTCTCACTTAGTGCTGGTGGAAAGCAAAACGTTATAGTCACTTTGGAAGACAGTTGTTTCATACAAAACTAAATCTACCTTTACCATATAATGTCATATTTCTTGATGTTTACTCAAAAGAGTTAAAAACTTATGTCCACACACAAACCTGCACATGTATGGTTATAGCAGCTTTTTTCATAATTGCCAATGTTTGGAAGCAAGCAAGAGTCTTTGAGTAGGCTAATAGATAAACTCTTGTATATACAGATACCAGAATATTTTGCAAAACTAAAAAGAAATGAGCTATGAATCCATGTAAAGTCATGAAGGACACTTAACTGCATATTACTAAGTAAAAGGAGCCATTCAGAAAATGCTACACATTGTACAATTCCAAATATATAACATTCTGGAAAAGGCAAAACTATGGATACAGTAATACGATCAGTGATTTATAGGAGTTGAGGTCAGGTAGATATAAATAGGTGGAGTGCAACAGGATTTTTAGTGAATCTACTTTGTACAATACTATAATGGTGGATACATATAAATTTGCCAAACCCATAGAATGTAAAACACTCAAGTGAATCCTAATGTATATTATGGATTCTGTGTCACAAAGAGTTGTTAATTTAAGTTCATCAGTTGTGACAAATTTACCATTCTGGTCATGAGATGTTCAAAATTCGGGAGTCAATGCATCTGTGAGGGCTGAAGGCATATGGCAAATATCTTTACTTTCTGCTCATTTTTTTCTGTGAGTCTGAAGCTTCTCTAAAATTGTATATTTTTAAATGATAGCAAACTGAAGAGAGCAGAATATTTAAAAAATTATACACCATGACCAAGTAGGATTTATTCCTGGAAAGAAAGGATAGTTCAATGTATAAAAATCAATCAGCATAATACATCACATTAACAGAATAAAAAGGAAATAAGCACATGATCATCTCAATTGATGCAGAAAAATATTTGACAAAATTCAACAGCCTCCAAGATAAAAACACTCAACAAACTAAAAATTGAAATTTCTCAATGGTAAAAGGCTGAAAACTTTTCTTCTAAGTCATGGAACGGGGCAATGATGCCCTCTTTTGCCACTTCTACTTAACATGATACTAAAAGTCCTAACAAGAGCAATTAAAAAGGAAACAAAAAGTCTCCAAATAGAAAAGGAAGAAGTAAACTGATCTTTGTTTGCAAATAACATAGTCTTATATTTAGTAAGCCCTAAACATTACACACACACACACACATACACGCACACATCAACTCACATTCACAATTAGAACTAATAAGAAGATTCAGCAAAGTTGTAAGGTGTAAAATCCACACCCAAAAATCACTTTCACTTCTGTCCACTAACAATGAAATCTGAAAAGAAAATTCAGAAAACAAGTCCATTTTCAATAGTCTCAAAAAGAGTAAAACACAGAAATGCACTTAACGAAGGAGGCAAAATATTTGTACACTAAAAATGACAAAATGCTGCTGAAATAATTTAAGGAAGATACAAATAAATTAAAATATATAGTGTAATATTGGAGTGAAAGACTTAATAATCTCAAAACGTCAATATTACCCAAAGGGATCTACAGAGTCAATGCAAATACTATGGAAACATCCCAAAGATGTTTTTTTGCAGAAATATCAAAATCCATCCTAAATTTTATTTGGAAGCACAAGAGAAATCAAGTTGCCAAAACTATCTTGAGAAATAAGAATAAAGATAGAAGACTCACATTTGTTGATTTCAAAACTTACCAAAAACTATGGTACTCAAAACAATTTGCTACTAACATAAAGACACACATGAAGTAATGGAACAGAACAGAGATCACAGAAATAAACCTGTGAGTACATGGTCAATTGATTTTCATCAAGGGTGCCCAGACTATTCAATGATGAATAATTAGTCTTTTCCATAAATGGTGCTGGGAAATCTGGATCTCCACATGCTAAAGAATAAAGCTGGACCCTTTACACTATATACAAAAATTAACTCAAAAGGGATCAAGAAACTAAAATTAAGGGGTAAGATTATAATACTCTTAGGGGAAATATTTAAGAAAAGCTTCATGATTTGGGATTTGGCAGTGATTTCCTGGATATGATAACAAAATTACAGGTAACAAAAGAAAAGATAGGTAAAGTGGACTTCATTTAAATTAAAAGCTTTTGTGCATTAAGGGACACTATTAAAAGAGTGAAAAAGCAACACATAGGAACAAAGAAAATTTTGCAAGTCATATATCTAATAAGAGATTGGTATCCAGAATATATAAAGAACTTCTATAACTTAACAACAGAAAACAAACCAACAAATTAAAAACCGGGCAGAGGATTTGAGTAGAGGTTTCTTCAAAGAAGATATAAGCACATGACATGACACTCAACATCACTAATCATAAATGCAAATCAAAGTCACAATGAAAGGTCCTTCATAAACATTAGGATGGCTACTATATAAACAAAAGCAAGAAAAAAGAAAATAACATGTGTTGAGGAAGATATAGAGATATTGGAAACCCTGTGTACTGTTTATGGAAATATAAAATGGTATAGCTGCTGTGGAAAGCACTATGAAGTTCCTGAAAAAACTAAAAATAGAATAACTGTATTATCCAGCAATTCCAATTCTGGGTATATACCCGAAGAAATTAAAAGCAGGATCTTGAAGATATATTTGTACATCCATGTTCAAAGCAGCATTATTTATAATACTAAAACATGAAAACAATACAAGAGTTTATCAACAGAAGAATGGATAAGCCAAACATGGTATACACATACAGTGGAATGTTATTCAGCCTTCCCTTCGTGAAAGAAAGAAAATTGTGACACATGCCACAACATGGATGAAACTTGAGTATATTATGCTCATTGAAATAAGCCATTCAGAACAGAAGAAATACTGCATAATTCAACTTGTATGCGGTATCTAATGTAGTCAAATTAATAAAGACAGAAAATAGAATGGTGGTTGTCAAGAAGCAGGGAAAGAGGAAAATAGGAAGTTAATGTTTCATAAATATAGAGTTTCAGTTGGGGAAGATGAAAAAGCTCTGGCAATGGATTGTTGTGATGGTTGCACAACTATGTGAATGTACCTATTACCACAAAACTGTACACTTAAAATTGATTAAAATGTTAAATTGTATGTTACATATATATTTTAGAATTAAAATAAAATGAAAAAAATCAATGTAGCAACAGTACTCTAATGTGTTTGATGAGAATATTTTCCAAGATTTCTGAAGTTTTCACTTAAATACCAGTAGGATCAAAATTCACAATCCTATTGTTAGAGATAAGGTTAATGGGCTTCCCTCAATTTTATTCAATGAAACTGGAAATTTAGATGTCAGGAAGCCCACAATCACATACTAATAGAAGTGTTATTGCCCAGCCATTAAATATTAAAATCTTTCAAGGCTCCATTCAAACTTCTCTTCATTTGTGCTCCCTACACTGACATGAAGAAATTTCTATTTTATCTAGAGTTTCAATGATCATTTTCATGCAGATGGCTCACAGATTTATGTCTTCACTTGTCTCCATGGGAACATTTATTTCAGGCCTCAAAGTCACCTCAAACTTGATATGTCCAAGACTAAATTAATGATCAGCAGCTCCACACTTGGTTATTTTCTATCCATCCCATTGAAGAAGCCATAAAGCCAGGTACTTCACTCCCCTTTAGATCTCATATCCTATTATGAGCTCCCACACCACTATGTACTCCTTGCTATCATTTATCTCAGTACTTTCACATGCATTTCTGTATTTGATTAGTATCTGTCTCTTACACCGGAGTGCACACTCCTGGTGGACAAAGACTTTATTTTTGTTCCCAATCAGATTATTAAAATACAACACGGTGTCTAGTATCTAAGTGTTTAATAAATATTCATTGAATCAATAAAATGTTAAGCTTTGTACTCATAACTAGGAAATGGTGTGATATAAAAAAATTAAAAATATAATTCCTCCGCTTCCCATCTATATGAAGATGAGGGTTGTTTACCTAGCAGAGTTACTGGGTTGCAGTTAGACGCTCACCTTGAGATTACGGTGACTATTGTTTTTAAATTCTGGGTCTTAGGTTAGTGTCATAGTGAATCCAGAAAAGTTTCCTTGTCCCCATCACAGGGTGTGTGATGGAGGTGTGGCTAGCTTCTTCAGTGTATCGCTGCACAAAACCCCTAGGCGAACCAGGCAGAAGAACAGGTTGTGGGACTCGACTTCATGGCAGCCTCTAGGGGTGAATGTTTACAGCTCCTGAGACTGCAGAGAGCATGTGTTACCATATGCTCTTTATTTTTTTTTTTTTTTAATTTATTTATTATTATTATACTTTAAGTTGTAGGGTACATGTGCATAACATGCAGGTTTGTTACATATGTATACTTGTGCCATGTTAGTCTGCTGCACCCATCAACTCGTCATTTACATCAGGTATAACTCCCAATGCAATCCCTCCCCACTCCCCCCTCCCCATGATAGGCCCCGGTGTGTGATGTTCCCCTTCCTGAGTCCAAGTGATCTCGTTGTTCAGTTCCCACCTATGAGTGAGAACATGCGGTGTTTGGTTTTCTGTTCTTGTGATAGTTTGCTAAGAATGATGGTTTCCAGCTGCATCCATGTCCCTACAAAGGACGCAAACTCATCCTTTTTTATGGCTGCATAGTATTCCATGGTGTATATGTGCCACATTTTCTTAATCCAATCTGTCACTGATGGACATTTGGGTTGATTCCAAGTCTTTGCTATTGTGAATAGTGCTGCAATAAACATACGTGTGCATGTGTCTTTATAGCAGCATAATTTATAATCCTTTGGGTATATCCCCAGTAATGGGATGGCTGGGTCATATGGTACATCTAGTTCTAGATCCTTGAGGAATCGCCATACTGTTTTCCATAATGGTTGAACTAGTTTACAATCCCACCAACAGTGTAAAAGTGTTCCTATTTCTCCACATCCTCTCCAGCACCTGTTGTTTCCTGACTTTTTAATGATCGCCATTCTAACTGGTGTGAGATGGTATCTCATTGTGGTTTTGATTTGCATTTCTCTGATGGCCAGTGATGATGAGCATTTTTTCATATGTCTGTTGGCTGTATGAATGTCCTCTTTTGAGAAATGTCTGTTCATATCCTTTGCCCACTTTTTGATGGGGTTGTTTGTTTTTTTCTTGTAAATTTGTTTGAGTTCTTTGTAGGTTCTGGATATTAGCCCTTTGTCAGATGAGTAGATTGCAAAAATTTTCTCCCATTCTGTAGGTTGCCTGTTCACTCTGATGGTAGTTTCTTTTGCTGTGCAGAAGCTCTTTAGTTTAATTAGATCCCATTTGTCAATTTTAGCTTTTGCTGCCGTTGCTTTTGGTGTTTTAGACATGAAGTCTTTGCCCATGCCTATGTCCTGAATGGTACTACCTAGGTTTTCCTCTAGGATTTTTATGGTATTAGGTCTAACATTTAAGTCTCTAATCCATCTTGAATTAATTTTCGTATAAGGAGTAAGGAAAGGATCCAGTTTCAGCTTTCTACTTATGGCTAGCCAATTTTCCCAACACCATTTATTAAATAGGGAATCCTTTCCCCATTTCTTGCTTCTCTCAGGTTTGTCAAAGATCAGATGGCTGTAGATGTGTGGTATTATTTCTGAGGACTCTGTTCTGTTCCATTGGTCTATATCTCTGTTTTGGTACCAGTACCATGCTGTTTTGGTTACTGTAGCCTTGTAGTATAGTTTGAAGTCAGGTAGCGTGATGCCTCCAGCTTTGTTCTTTTGACTTAGGATTGTCTTGGAGATGCGGGCTCTTTTTTGGTTCCATATGAACTTTAAAGCAGTTTTTTCCAATTCTGTGAAGAAACTCATTGGTAGCTTGATGGGGATGGCATTGAATCTATAAATTACCTTGGGCAGTATGGCCATTTTCACGATATTGATTCTTCCTATCCATGAGCATGGTATGTTCTTCCATTTGTTTGTGTCCTCTTTTATTTCACTGAGCAGTGGTTTGTAGTTCTCCTTGAAGAGGTCCTTTACATCCCTTGTAAGTTGGATTCCTAGGTATTTGATTCTCTTTGAAGCAATTGTGAATGGAAGTTCATTCATGATTTGGCTCTGTGTTTGTCTGTTATTGGTGTATAAGAATGCTTGTGATTTTTGCACATGAATTTTGTATCCTGAGACTTTGCTGAAGTTGCTTATCAGCTTAAGGAGATTTTGGGCTGAGACAATGGGGTTTTCTAAATATACAATCATGTCATCTGCAAACAGGGACAATTTGACTTCTTCTTTTCCTAACTGAATACCCCTGATTTCTTTCTCTTGCCTAATTGCCCTAGCCAGAACTTCCAACACTATGTTGAATAGGAGTGGTGAGAGAGGGCATCCCTGTCTTGTGCAGTTTTCAAAGGGAATTTTTCCAGTTTTTGCCCATTCAGTATGATATTGGCTGTGGGTTTGTCATAAATAGCTCTTATTATTTTGAGGTACGTTCCATCAATACCGAATTTATTGAGCGTTTTTAGCATGAAGGGCTGTTGAATTTTGTCAAAAGCCTTTTCTGCATCTATTGAGATAATCATGTGGTTCTTGTCTTTGGTTCTGTTTATATGCTTACAAAGAGACTTAGACTCCCATACAATAATAATGGGAGACTTCAACACTCCACTGTCAACATTAGACAGATCAACGAGACAGAAAGTTAACAAGGATGTCCAGGAATTGAACTCATCTCTGCAGCAAGCAGACCTAATAGACATCTATAGAACTCTCCACCCCAAATCAACAGAATATACATTCTTCTCAGCACCACATCGTACTTACTCCAAAATTGACCATATAATTGGAAGTAAAGCACTCCTCAGCAAATGTACAAGAACAGAAATTATAACAAACTGTCTCTCAGACCACAGTGCAATCAAACTAGAACTCAGGACTATGAAACTCAATCAAAACCGCTCAACTACATGGAAACTGAACAACCTGCTCCTGAATGACTACTGGGTACATAACGAAATGAAGGCAGAAATAAAGATGTTCTTTGAAACCAATGAGAACAAAGATACAACATACCAGAATCTCTGGGACACATTTAAAGCAGTGTGCAGAGGGAAATTTATAGCACTAAATGCCCACAAGAGAAAGCAGGAAAGATCAAAAATTGACACTCTAACATCGCAATTAAAAGAACTAGAGAAGCAAGAGCAAACACATTCCAAAGCTAGCAGAAGGCAAGAAATAACTAAGATCAGAGCAGAACTGAAGGAGATAGAGACACAAAAAACCCTCCAAAAAATCAATGAATCCAGGAGTTGGTTTTTTGAAAAGATCAACAAAATTGACAGACCACCAGCAAGACTAATAAAGAAGAAAAGAGAGAAGAATCAAATCGACGCAATTAAAAATGATAAAGGGGATATCACCACCGACCCCACAGAAATACAAACTACCATCAGAGAATACTATAAACACCTCTACGCAAATAAACTGGAAAACCTAGAAGAAATGGATAATTTCCTGGACACTTACACTCTTCCAAGACTAAACCAGGAAGAAGTTGAATCCCTGAATAGACCAATAGTAGGCTCTGAAATTGAGGCAATAATTAATAGCCTACCAACCAAAAAAAGTCCAGGACCAGATGGATTCACAGCTGAATTCTACCAGAGGTATAAGGAGGAGTTGGTACCATTCCTTCTGAAACTATTCCAATCAATAGAAAAAGAGGGAATCCTCCCTAACTCATTTTATGAGGCCAACATCATCCTGATACCAAAGCCTGGCAGAGACACAACAAAAAAAGAGAATTTTAGACCAATATCCCTGATGAACATCGATGCAAAAATCCTCAATAAAATACTGGCAAACCGGATTCAACAACACATCAAAAAGCTTATCCACCATGGTCAAGTGGGCTTCATCCCTGGGATGCAAGGCTGGTTCAACATTCGCAAATCAATAAACCATATGCTCTTTAGTTTTGTTGTCTATACATGGCTTGTGTTAAACAGCTCAATTAGACCTTCTGCCTTATTGCAAGGACAGAGAGTTTCCTGTATCCAGAGTTCTTGCCTTAGTGTATCTGAAAAATTGGATCATGCATGGGCTTGGAGAATGAACGCAAAGTTTTATTGAGTGGAAGTAGTTTTTGGCAGATGGTGGAGCCATAAGGGAGATGGAGTGAAAAGGTGGTTTTCCCCTGAAGTTGGGCCACTCAGCGGCTGGGGTCCCCTCCAACCACTTTGAACAAACTCTGCATTGTTCCACCAGTCAATGGCCTGCCAACTTGCCCGTGCCTATCAGTGTGCTCTCACCCCTCGACATCCTCTCAACGTCCAGCCTCTTGTGTGTTCTGCTGGTATATTCCTCTGGACATCCAGCCACTTGTGTCTGTGCCTGCTAGGGGCTCCAGTTTTTTATAGGCACAGCATGGGGACATGGCAGGCCAGGATTATCTTCAGAAGTGCAACATTTGGGCAGGAAAACAGAAATGCCTGTTCTCACCTAGGTCTGTGGGCACAGGTCCAGGGTGGGGAGCCCTAGCCAGGGACCATGCCCTTCCCTTCCAGCACTTCTCTGTCTCACTCCTGTATCTATAGCCTACATTTAACTGAATTTCTTGAACATTTCTAACTTGTCTAGAGCAATGATTCTTGTATGTGTTACAAATCCAACCACACTGTTCAATTCTTTGGTTGGAGAATATTAAATACCTGATGCTCACAAATCAGGGTGGAGGTGGAGATCATGTGAATTAGGATGGGAATGGGGGAGTTTATCTCAGAGCTCAAACTCCATGGATTCAAGTCCTGATTTGCTAAATAGTTTCAAATGAGTTTAACACCTGCATCTGTTTTCACATTTGCAAAATTAGACACAGTAGTAAAAATACCTTGGCTCTGGAGAACCAAACACCACATGTACTCACTTATAAGTGTGAGCTGAATGATGAGAACACATGGACACATGGCAGGGGGTAACAAAACACACTGTGGCCTGTGGGGGATAAGGGTGGGATGGGTGGAAAGGGAGAGCATCAGGAAGCACAGCTTAATGGGTGCTGGGCTTAATATCTGGGTGATGGGTTGATCCGTGCAGGAAACAACAATGGCACATGTTTACCTATGTAACAAACCTGCACATCCTGCACATGTATCCCAGAACTTAAAATAAAAGTTGATTAAAAAAATAAAAAATAAAATAAAAATAAATATCATGGTATAAACGTGAAATTAAAAAGAAAAAAGATACCTTTAGTGCAAATTTGTTGAGGCTTATATGTGAAAATGTCCCCAAAATTATTTCTTAAACTGTATAATGACACAAATGTATGTAATGATTCCAATGTGACTAGGGCTGGAGTAAATTCTAAAATAGCAATGTGAGTGTGGAGTAGGTAGTTTCTGGCAAAGATAACTTGTGGGTAGCTACTTTTTACAATGCGTTTCTGTCTTGTTTTTGAAGTGAATAAAGGAATGGTTGTAGCTAAGACATATATATATTTTAAATAGGAGCAGTCTTAAAATACTCTATTTAACCAATCCATTTGGAGGCTATACTTCTACCACGTTTCAGCTTCCCAGAAATCCCACACTTCCTCACTGTCTTTCACTCTCCTCTCTAAGGACCTGACGCTAACCAGGTGGACGGTTACTAAGTGCCGCCTGGTTTCCTGCAGGGCCGGTTTTTACGTCATCTTATTGTGGCGCAGAACCTCCGCGTGCGTGCCCAACTGTGAAGTCTCGCGTCCTCAGCAGTGTATAAAGCGGGACAACACAGAGCATCCCAGTTGCACCAGGCAGTGCAAGACACATAGTATCCTGGCCTGAAGTTTCCCAAATCAGGCTGACTAGGGGGCCTACTACCAGCTGAGGGGGTCCGCCCCGAGAAGGGAGAAGAGGCCGAAGAGGAACCATGAACATCTATTTACTCCTAGCGAGCAGCATTCTGTGTGCCTTGATGATTGTCTTCTGGAAATATCGCTTTCAGGTAACGGTGAATATGAGGGAGATTTGAATTAGATGAAGCTAGATAAGTATGTGGACTGGGGAGTGTGTATATGTAAGAGAGTAAAATACAGTAAAATGAGAGGTAAGGAGAGATCATCTCATTCCTCTTTGTCGCTCGAAGGAGCCCCAGACTTTTACCCCCTCACTTCCGCAATTCCTGTATTCTGACCAGTGATTCGACAGTTGTGGTCTCTTCTAAAAAGCCCCAAGTCCCTAAGTAATGTGGTCAGCTTTTCACTCATTGGAGAGGAAAGTGCAGTTGTCAGTGCCCATTCCCCACCACCATCTCCCACTTTAAGAATCTTACCTTCTCTCTTTCTTCTCTTGCATTTCCTCCCCAATGTGTCTGTTTGCTGATCTCGCCATCTTTATTTTAAGGGTGCTTTCCGGGTATTCACAAATAATTCGAGTGTAAATGTGAATTTTCTGGTGTTAAAGTCACAAGTGAAGTGCTTTTAGATAAGAGTCAAAGACAGGGTTCATATGTTTACCTACTAGGCTGCTCAGGAAATGTAAGGAAAGGATATGGAACTTCGGCACTAACGGCTACTTTCATAAATTTTTTTTCTCAGTCTGATTTTGGAAGAATGTATGTTTGAGTTAATGTAGTAATTCAATACATTTTTAATCTCTACATATTAGCGGAAATCAGTTTATTTTGGTAACCAAGATTAAACAAGTTGTTTTTTGGTAGTTTGGAAATTGCTTAATTCGATAAACTACATATGTGTAATTCCCTTCCTTTACAGAGAAACACTGGTGAAATGTCATCAATTTCTACTGCTTTTGCACTACTAAGACGCTCTTCTACTGGGTTAATTAACAGCAATACAGACAACAATCTTTCATTCAACAACCTCTCTCGGGATATTTTAAATAATTTCCCACACTCGATAGACATGCAGAAGCGACTATTGGTAAACCTCAAGAGGGTGGAATACAAAATGGCTGAACTGGAATATATTCTAGTTAGCCAGGGTTTGAGAGGTGCATCAGGTCACCGGAAATCCACCTAAAAGCGTACAGGATGTAATGCCAGTGGTGCAAATCATTAAAGACACTTTGAGTAGATTCATTTGATTGTGTGTTTATACTAAATGAATTATTTTTTAAGAGGGAGGGGATACCAAGTCAGATTTAAAAAAAAATCCAGATACTTATCGAGTTTCTTACTTATACTTTAGATAATTGATTACATGTTGCTAAAATATATTTACTGGGGAAGGAATGTAAGCACAATAGAAAAAGAAAAACCGTTCAAAAGTTTATTTTTTAAAAATAAATAAGCTACATTAAACAGAATATAGTTGAGATATAGTGATTTTTATTTCAATCAACTGTGAAAACCAGTTTTCACTAATGGTTTACAATAGAATACTATAAATTGTCTCCATAAATTACTTTGCATTAAAGTAAGTGGGATTTGATGGAACTGTTTTCCCTTATATAGAATGCTGTTTCTTGCCACTGTTGAATCAGGGTAATAATAATAATAACTATTTGGAACACCCTACAATATGCCAACCACTATGTTAAGATTTGTGCTTTACACATTTGTGAAGATAGTGACAAAAACTTTTAACTGTTCTTTGTGGTCAGCTTTTGAAAAAGATTTCTTTCCCTTCACACTTTTCCCAATTAGATATTCTTTCATTTAAAATCAGCTGGGTGCAGTGGCTCATTTCTGTAATCCCAGCACTTTGGGAGGCCACAGCGGCAGGTCGTGAGGTCAGGAGATCAAGACCATCCTGGCTAACACGGTGAAACCCCGTCTCTACTAAAAATACAAAAAATTAGCTGGACATGGTGGCACGGGCCTGTAGTCCCAGCTCCTTGGGAGGCTGAGGCAAAAGAATCATTTGAACCTGGAAGGCCGAGGTTGCAGTGAGCTGAGATTGCACCACTGCATTCCAGCCTGAGCGACAGACCGAGACTCTCTCTCAAAAATAAATAAATAAAAATAAATAAAATAAAATGAAGTTTAAACAATAAAATAAAATGCCCAAATCTTCCCTGAATTGCAAAAGTCACATGTAGAAAATTGGACTCCTTAAATAGTACCAAAATGTAGTAGTAGAATGCATGTAATATAATGTGGATTAAAATTAAGGAAAAGTATTTCTAACCTCTAATTAGCCATCTGTTTTCAAATATTGTTTTATAAAATCTTGTATCTAAGAAATTAACAATCTGTTGAAGTTTACTAATAGCATTTGACCTGCCTTCAAGGGAAACCCTCAGAATGTCAAACACTTTCATCTTATATATATGTTCATAACTTACTGAGGTGGTTCAATTAGAGGCCTACCTATTTACCTACTTTCCTGTCCCCTCCCCTCTAAATAAATTACCAGTATAAATTAAAGAAATGCCTTAATTTCTTACTCCTTTCATGTTCAATTACGACTAAGAGAAACCAATTTAAAATATTTAAGAAAAATGATTCCTGCTATTGTCACTCATTTGCCAAGCACAAAATGTCAGCAGTAGTGTATGTGGTCCTTAAACTTCTTTAGGTCACAGGTTTCTTTGATATTCTGATGAAAACTATGGACTCTCTCCCTAGAAAAATGCATGTAGAAGTACACAGAGAAAATATTCCGTATAATTTCTGTTTTATATGTTCCCTGAAGCCTATGAACCTTAAGAATTGATGAAAAGTTCTTTATATATGTAGGCAGTGTTTATCATCGTAGGCTGTGATGCTTAAACCAGTTGTCAACAATATAGAATAAATATGTAAAGCTCTTAGTAATATATTTAATTATCCTTTGTAAGGAAACTAGGACATAGGACTTCTAATTTCACTTTTCTCATTCTTGACAAGTTTGACAAGTTTATCTTCTAATAGTATGTAAGTAAGTTGTCACCTGTAAGTAATAACTTACTCATATAAGACAAAAATCACTCTAGCAGCTGGGTATCACAGTCATAAAATGCTAGATTTGATTAAAGCCATTTTCTCATTAATATTTCGGTCCATATGCTATTTGAAATTAAACATATATTTCAGAGGGTATAATGAACAACTCTTAATTGTGTGAAACACAATAGAAATTAAATGGGTGCTAGTTTTGTCCAAAATGACCCAAGGAAGTAAGATTGTATATGGGAAAGGAAGTACTCAATATTTCATTTTCTAGATTTCTTACTTACTGGCCATAGAATCCTTACTTTTCTCTTATGTCACTCTTTATAAAGAACATTAACTATAAGTTTCACACAGAAAACATGAACTGTAACAAACGCTTGAAGTTTTTAAACATATTTGGATAAAAATATTAAACTACAGTCCTCTTATAGTATACATAGTCCATTTTTGCATATATTTATGACATTTCTAATTAAGTGAGGCCTTCAGTTTTAATGCTTTTTTAAAAAAAGTATTGATTTATATTCCCCACAGACTTGTGGAAAAGAAATATTTTATATTAAGAAAATACAAGTAAATAATATTTTAAAACTTGTATAATGGAAAATGTAAATATGTCAAAGCAATTAGCCCCAAAAAGCCTTCAATGTATTAGAAAAGCATTATAATATTTACAAAAATATAATTATTATATAGAGACAGTTATGTATGTATGTGTGTGTTTTTCAGATAGATAATCTGAAAAGAAATATAATCACATGGCTAAGCATTAAGAAATTCACATTTTTATACTGCATTCCTGTTTAAATGTGAGAAAAATCACACTATCATGAAAATAGTATGTACATTTCCCTACTCGGTTAACATACAAATAAAAACGTTTCCCTCTATTCTTAAAAAAAATCACATTATACAATCATATATTTTGTCAATGAGATCTCATTCTGGTTTTCTGCTGCCACTAACAGTAGATATTTGACTGTCAGTCTTTTTTGGGGGATATATCATGCCTTTATATCTCTCCCCACAATGTTGTTCCAGGTATGGAATCCAGTTAGAAGCTGGTCTGCAGCAACTTACAAGGCACTGAAATGAAAAAAAAAAAATTATTGTCTTAGAATTTAAGTGCCATGATCTGTAAACAAGTAAATATTGAACTGTACTTTCATTTAAATTTTTTTCTTTACTAACAAAAAATAAGAATCATAGAAAGGTAAAAAGCAATCATCTAAATTCTTAATAATGCACAGTTTGCCAAGATAAAAGTATAGTCAAATGTAACTAGTTGTTAATAGAACTATATTAACTACTAAACCAAAATAACTGAGTATGTAAATGAATTCAAAACAAAGTATGTGAACCCATTAGAGTAACAGTGTGTCTAATCTGTACCTTCACTGAATTCTCAGACATTTCCATCCTGGCCTTAGGATGAGTGTGAGGTAAGGATCTAAATCAGTGTGTACCGGGGATATGTTTCAAGAACAAAGGAAAAAAGTTCCAGGATCAAACCATTGAATTGGATCCATTGTTGTATGGACTTGCTAATTTATTTAAATCTAAGACTCCTGAGCCTACGTGGTCATTGTCCTACTGAGATATCATAACAAACTTTATCCCCTTAGACCTCCATGGAAGAAAGGTGACTCAGGGTCTAGATTGAGTTCCAGATATTTACCAGGCTTATTCCAGTATAAAAACACTATTAAAATGTATATTATAACCAGATACGGGTTCAAAAGTAGTGACTATGGATATAAACCAAACAGGTCATTTGCTTTGTGACATCTTCAGGGACAACTCAGCACAGGTATAGATGTCATAGCTGTTATATGCTAAGCACTGTAGCAAGGCCCAACTATACAGCAACAAGTAAGACCAGACTTCTCCCACAAGGAGCTTATAATCTAGTATAGAGAAACACAGCAAATATATACATAATATAATACCATGTTATACACTAGTAACAGATGGTTGTCAGGTATAGAAGTAGCGAAGAAGTAGGAGTAATTAATTGTATCTTATATGTTCTCATATTACATAGTGTGAGTAATCTTCACTTTAATCATAAGTAATTTGTATAAAATATAAAAAAATTTAATGCGCTCACTTGAAAGATGTTTTCTTTAGCCTGAATTATTTTTATGATAGCTATAATTGGAATCCAAATAATGCAGAAAATTATACACCAGCCTAGAGCAACTCCCCAGTCAGGGTATGGAATTGTGCCATAATCAGGTCTATGGAATTGCATTAGTTACCAGACAAATATTGCCTGTAAAAGTGAAATATGCAAAGACAAAGCTAAAGATTCAACTTTATTGCACTAATGATTAGCAATTTGATTCTGTTCTTTAGATGTGATTTATCAAAAATAATTAATATGAAAATACATTCAAGCAGTTGAGATAATCTAGTAACAAGCCAGAAGATAACTATGAAAAGAACCTAAATAAATAACTTTTTTTACATGGAATAAATTTTTCCAAAATACTGTCATATATTTATAAATCCAAATACTTGTTCAACATATATTTCAAGAAAATACTAGACCATATATCAGATATAAAGTAAAACAATATCTAAAATATTCTGTTATTGAGCATTTCTCTTTGATTTATAATAGTGTGATTTTATTTTATGCCATAAGTTAACCAGTATATAGATTAATACAATGAGAATGTGAAGTACATTTTAATGGGCACACTTTTCTCCTTGTTTAGGAACTGCTTCTATTCTCTCCCACTGCACAAAGCTCCCCTTTTAGCACATCAAAAACACACATGCATTTACACACCCTATTTAGCTGTTTTTGTTTTACTAAAATCAATGAGAAAACAATACATTGTAAGAATATTTTTAAGTAGATCTATCAGTTTAATTTTAAAATTGTATTAATCATTTTCATGCTTCTGATAAAGACATACTCGAGACTGGGAAGAAAAGAGGTTTAATTGAACTTAGAGTTGCATATGACTGGGGCGGCCTCAGAATCATGACAGGACGTGAAAGGCACTTCTTACATGGCAGTAGCAAGAGAAAATGAGGAACATACAAAAGCGGAAACCCCTGATAAAACCATCAGATCTAGCAGACTTATTCACTACCACAAGAACAGTATGGGGGAAACTGCATCCCTGATTCAAATGATCTCCTACCGGGTCCCTCCCACAACATGTGGGAATTATAGGCGTACAATTCAAGATGAGACTTGGGTGGGGACAAAGAGGCAAACAATATCATTCCCCCCCAGTCCCCTCCAAATCTCATGTCCTCACATTTCAGAACCAATCATGCCTCCCCAACAGTCCCCCAAAGTCTTAACTCATTTGAGCATTAACCCAAAAGACCACAGTCCAAAGTCTCATCTGAGACAAGGCAAGTCCCTTCTGCCTCTGAGCCTGTAAAATCAAAAGCAAGCTAGTTACTTCCTAGATACAGTGTAGGTACAGTTATTGGGCAAATACAGCCATTCCAAATGGGAGAAATTGGCCAAAACAAGGGGGTTACAGGGCCCATGCAAGTCCCAAATCCAGCGGAGCAGTCAAATTCTAAAGCTCTAAAATGATCTCCTTTGACCCCATGTCTCACATCCAGGTCATGCTGATGCGAGAGATAGGTTCCCATAGTCTTGGGCAGCTCTGACCCTGTGGCTTTGTAGGGTATAGCCCCCTTCCTGGCTGCTTTCACAGGCTGGCATTGAGTGTCTGTGGCTTTTTCAGGCACATGGTGTAAGTTGTCAGTGGATCTACCATTCTGGGGTCTGGAGGACTGTGGCCCTCTTCTCACACCTCCATTAGGTAGTGCCCCAGTAGGGACTCTGTATGGGGGCTCCAACCCCATATTCCCCTACCATACTGCCCTAGCAGAGGTTCTCATGAAGGCCCCAACCTTGCAGCAAACTTTTGTCTGGGCTTGCAGGAGTTTCCGTACTTCTGAAATCTAGGTGGGAGTTCCGAAACCTCAATTCTTGACTTCTCCGTACCCACAGGCTCAACACCATATGGAAGCTGCCAAGGATTGAGGCTTGCACCCTCTGAAACCATGGGCTGAGGTGTACCTTGGCCCATTTTAGCAATGGCTGGAGCGGCTGGGACACAGGACACCAAGGCCCAAGGCCGTACACAGCATGGGGACCCTGGGCCCGGCCCATGAAACCATTTGTTTTTCCCTTAGGCTTCCGGGTCTGTGATGGGAGGGGCTGCCATGAAGACTTATGACATACCCTGGAGACATTTTCCCCATTTTCTTGCAGATTAACATTTGGATCTTTGTTACTTATGCAAATTTCTGCAGCCAGCTTGAAATGGGTTTTTATTTTCTACTGCATCGTCAGGTTTCAAATTTTCTTAACTTTTATGCTGTTTCTGTTTTAAAATGGAATGCTTTTAACAGTACCCAAATCGCCTTTTGAATGCTTTGCTGCTTAGAAGTCTCTTCCACCAGATACCCTAAATCATCTCTCTCAAGTTCAAAGTTCCAAACATTTCTAGGGCAGAGGCAAAATGCTGCCAGTCTCTTTGCTAAAACATACCAAGAGCCACCATTGCTCCAGTTCCCAACAAGTTCCTCATCAACATCTGAGACCACCTCAGCCTGGACCCTATTGTTTATATTACTCTCAACATTTTTTTTTCAAAGCCATTCAACATCTCTCTAGGAGGTTTCAAACTTTCCCACATTTTCCTGTCTTCTTCTGAGCCCTCTGCCTGATACTCAGATCTAAAGTCATTTCCATATTTTCAGGTATCATTTCAGCAACGCCCCACTCTACTGATACCAATTTACTGTATTAGTCCATTTTCACGCTGAGGATAAAGACATACATGAGACTGAGATGAAAATGAGGTTTAATTGGACTTACAGTTCCACATGGCTGGGGAGAATTCAGAATCATGGCAGGAGGTGAAAGGCACTTCTTACATGGCAGTGGCAAGAGGAAATGAGGAAGATACAAAAGCGGAAACCCCGGATAAAACCATCATATCTCATGAGACTTATTCACTACCACAAGAACAGTATGGGGGAAACCACCCCCATGATTCAAATTATCTCCTACTGGGTCCCTCCCACAACACATGGGGATTATGGGAGTATAATTCAAAATGAGATTTGGGTGGAGACAGAGCCAAACCATATCAAAAATTCAATGGCTTCATTCCATTAATTTAATTACAGAAATTTAAATGTATTTTATAAGTATTATAAATGTACCTAACTATAAGAGAATAACTGAGGGATAATGGAGTTCAATACACAATAGATGGCAATGTAAATCATTTCATACGTAATACTTTTGCATTTTCGATTAAAATCAGGTGTCAAACCTATGTAATCATTGAATATTAGCTTGTTAAGAGGTCCAGCTAGACATTCTAAATTGACAAGGGGGCTTATTTTATTATGGAGACTTGTCAAATAAAAATATTTAGCAGCATATTCAAAGTCATTTAGCAAAAATATGGAGTATCCAAATATTTCAATTCAGCACGTCTACTTCTAAACTGCTCACTTTTTGAAATTGATCTCATAATGTTAAAGAAATGTAATCCTCTCTGCAAACAAATATGACACTTTAGATTTGATGCAAATTGTGGATAGAATTAATTAATAGCCTTTTCTAGGAAAACCTTTGAAGCATGAAGGCAATGAAAACCAAAACAAATCTATGAAGCTTTGACACTGCTCCACCCCACCATCATTATTTCTAGTTCATAATCATTCTCCATCCAGTGTAGTGTTTATTTTGGTGCTCAGCCATCTACTGTCCTAAAATATTATTTGAAGATTTTAAGTCTATATGTTATGTCTCTCAAGTAAGACAACTTTTGCTTTACCTCAGCTCCTAAATAGTATTAATTGTTGAATTTATTAACATAAACCATTGCCCCTGTTGACACAGGTCAGTTTCTTTATTTTCAGATGCCAAATACCTGCCTCGTTAAGAGATAAAATGTGAATTAAAATATGACTGGTGTTTTTCAGCAGTTAGTATATTGAAAGTGAATTCCTTGAAGGCAGGATGTGGGCCTTATGTATCTCTGTGTTTTCTGTGCCTGGCAGAATGGTTAGGAACATTATTGTTGACTCAACATATTTTTTAGGGAATGAGAAAATTCATGATTTATTTTCATTTATTCTATTGATAAATTTTAAATTATTGACAACTTTTAAGTCTGTATGAACCTGTTTATGTTCTCAAATGGTAAATGTTTAAATTGATGGTCTCAAAATAATACTGCAAAGGCATTTTAATTGAAGCAACTTAGAAGCACCATCCATAAATACTGCAAAACTTGAAAATCATTCACTTACAAAATTACTTTGCCTTTTGTCTTCAATGTGAATTACTAAGTTTATCTTAGAATGTATATATTATTGATACCAATGTCATGGTATATTATTACTTATAATCAAAAGGATAGGAGTAATGACAAACCAGCAAGCTCTCCACCATAGCCAGAATATCCACCTCTTTGCTCCAGTCATCATTTCTATATCCTCAATGAATCTGTTCCCTCCTAAACAAGACAAAGAGTACATTGAATGTTTGCTGATATTTTCTTCCAATAACCATTGTGGCATCAATTATCTTTCTGCGTCTAAACATTTTTCTGTAGTACAATGAAGCATACACCTGTAACTACATTTTCTTCATAATATATTTTGTCCAGTATATTGTACTTTACTATTATAATGGTATAAAGATTAATAGTATAATTAGGTCAACATAATGAAAATGAGTCAAACTAAACTATTTTAATAAAACTTGAAAATAATTTTATAGTTACTATTTACCATAAATCCAGATGATTCCAGCTAGTTCTAGTATAGCTACAATTAAAATGCCCCATCCAGCACAGAAGTGGTCAATCAGATGAATCCAGTAAATTCCAGCCTACCAAAAAAATATTGATTACTTCTAAGTATATTTTAATTGTTTTTATGATTGCTGAGGTATTCCAATTGAATCTATTAATTTAATCTTGACATATGCTCCTTAGTTTCACTTCTGCTAAAATGTGTAAAGGAATGTTTCAGATGTAAACCCAAATGTGGCTTTAAATATCTCAAAAATCTTTCAATCTATATGGAGTCACTGGAGAAAAAAAAACAAGCACTTCGAATAGTTGATTATCAGAATGGTATGCAATTTCTGTGTGTTCTGTAGTGGTTGCCAAGAAATGTAGTATCTGTATCTGTAGTGTTTAAAGTCTGCAATCTTATTGCAACTGAGGTAACTGTCCATTATTTGACCTCCTCATCTGCAAAATAGATTTATGGAAAGTAATAATGGAGAAAAATGGGTTAAAACTCAGAAAACCTTGATCCAAGTCAGACCTGGACTTGTCACTAAGCAACCTCTTAAGACTTCGTTCCTTTCGTTAGTTTATAAAGTATGTTCCAACTAATAATTTGTCTATGAAAAAAAATGCTGTAGTATACCTGAGTCACACCGACAAGACTAAGGAGAAACAAAACCAAGCAGCAGCCCAGAATTATGGAAACCATCATTTTCTTCATCACTTTGGGAAATAAATCTTGAATTGTTATGATCATTTCTTCAGAGGGGGATAAATGACGTGTTATATATCAACTTATTTGCCAGTGCTGTTAGTCACAGAATTCCACGTCTATTAATCATATTTACAAATAGATGTTGAGTAGAGACTCTGAGCCCTGCTTCTTGCTTTTAAAAACCCATAGGGTCATTTCTTTTCATCACTTGGCTCTGCTGGAAACTGAATGCAGTTCTATTTGTTGTTTTCAGTCTGTTTTATATGATTTTTCATTGATAGCAATTGTAAGGTAACAGTCCTCTGTCAGCTGAAATCATCTAAAAGGAAGAATTCTAATAGGACTTTTAAATAAGGTAAAAATTTGAATCAGTGGTGTGAAAACGACAGAAAGGATTCTAGGTTTAGAAATCAATGTGTCCATGAAATAGGTAACTGGCCAAGAGTAGAAAGATGTGTGAATGAAAATATCAGAAAATATGTTTGAGAGTTTCGAGGACTTTAAAAGTCAACAAGAAAACTCTGGATTTTATCCTATAAACAGAGTAAACTATGAAACTGTTTTATATGAGAAAGTGGTAGGATGAAAATTTTTTTCAGAATTTCCCTAGTCATATAACCTAGGTAAATCCCTATATGTGCATAGAACTATGTGCAAGTATGATCATTGCAGCAGTGTGTGTAATTTTTTAATTAAATTATTCAAATGCCCAATATTATGGTAACAAAGAGATTGTGATTTAATTAGATCTATATACCTATGTATCAACTGAATTCATAATTAATGCAAAAAAACTTTCAGAGTAACACATATGCTATGAAACTTCACATTTATGTGAAAATTTTAAAATGTATATGTTATTTTTGAATACATACAAAATGTATATAAACATGGACAAAATAACATACACAATCCATGGTAACAATTGTCTCTAGAGAAAAATATGAATTGTATCAGGGAGAGAAAGACAGGGGACTTCAAATTCACCTGCAACAGTTTATTTTTAAAATAGCTGAAAGAAGTATGATAAAATATTAATGTGTATTCCTTTTGAGTATCAAGTATTTTTCTGTATTTAAATTTAAGTTAAAACAGCTTTCAGAAAGGTCATTCTGAAATTAACAGCTAGGGGGCAATATGGGTAATAAAAGCGTGTTGTCAATTAGAGAAAACACAAATGAAATATATGAGTAATATGTTAACGCTGGAAATATTCTCGGAAGCAAACCGAGAATCGAGACCCAAATTTAAAAGCTTGCAAAAAATAATATGATCTAAAATGGACCGCCCAGTAGTTGCACTAGAGCTTCTGGATAGGCAATGAATGCCAAATCGAAACATACAAAAATGTATGATATTTTAAATTAGTTACCAATATTTAAACATTTAAAAAATAAGGTATTAGAAAAATCTCATCTTATTTGGCAACACAATCTATGACGTAAATTCTTTACCAACTATTTCACTTTCATCTATAAAAACATTGGATTTGGTTGTTTTGTTTGTTAAAGTTAGGGAGTTCACTAAGTTTTCTTTAAAGCTGGACACTCAAAGTCACTTGACTCTCTTACCTTTACAATGTTCATGTGTTTTAAATATTCAGTCCCAATACTGTAATTTTATGTAAGGAATTTGTATATTGTCTTTCTCTTCCTGATGCAATTCACATTTTTCTCTAGAGGCAATTGTTACCATGGATTATATATGTTATTCCGTCCATGTTTATATACATTTTATATGTATTCATAAATGTATGGGAAGTGCTTAACATGATGTCTGAACCTTGTAGTTGTACAGTAAGTGGTTCATGTTAAGGACTAAACAAAATTTGGGAAAACATTCTATTTTCTTAAGCAATGTTTTCCTAATATACTCCTGTTTACACAGATAATCTAAGAATTATTATGTTATTAAAGCAACCAAATTATATAAGACTGTGATGAGTGATACTGAGTGTCACCTTGACTAGATTGAAGGATGCAAAGTATTGATACTAGGTGTGTCTGTGAGGGTGTTGACAAAGGAGATTAACATTTGAGTCAGTGGGCTGGGGAAGACAGACCTACCCTTAATCTGGTAGGCACAATCTAAACAGCTGCCAGAGAATGTAAAGCAGACAGAAAAACGTGAAAAGGCGAGACTGGCCTAGCCTCCCAGCCTACATCTTTCCCCCATGCTGGATGCTTTCTGTCCTCGAATGTTGGACTCCAAGTTTTTCAGTTTTGAGACTCGGACTGACTCTCCTTGCTCCTCAAGCTTGCAGACAGCTTATTGTGAGACCTTGTGATCATGTAAATTAATATTTAATAAACTCCCCTTTATATATATATTTATACATATCTATATATTCATACATATATATTTATACGTATATATACACACATATCCTATTACTTCTGTCCCTCTGGAGAACCCTAGTACAAAAAGAAAGTGAGAAAGAAAACACAATACTCTAAATTATGACTGTTTTAAGTAAATTTCTATAAACTATATTAGAGTTTCATAAGTGAGATACATTGAATTAATCAGAGTTGATAATATATGGTATTATATACCTGATTTTCCAACTTGAGAAAATTCCATTCCAGATATATGAGCCATTTGGCCCAATATAGAAAAAATGGCAAATCCAGCAAAACACTAGTGAGACAGTTTGTCAAAAAAACTACAATGGCATCAAAGAAGCAGTTGTTTTTGAACTTATTGTCATATAATAGAGCAACTAAGTCACCCCAAGCCACTGAAAGGGAGTAAAATATCTACCCAAATCTGTAAGAGAAAATAATTTAATATTTTAAAACATATACACAATATCTTATTTGCATAGTATCTCACATATGCAAATTAATATATTATAAATAACAGTGAAATGAACACCCAAATGCCCACTACTCAGCTTAAGAAACAAAATATTACTGTCCTTTCCTGATTACATCACCCTACCACCCTCCAGTGGTAATTGCTATCCTGACTTTTGTGTTGATCATTTCTTTGTTTTTTTTTATACTTAGGTTTGAATGTTTTGGAATTTATAGAAAAGTTATCTTAATGCGTGTAAACATATACAACGTGCACTTTTCTATTTGGTATTGTGAGATTTATCCATCAGAAAATTGAACTATATAAAATGTCCACTTTATGATTCTAAAATGAAAGAATGTAAGCAAATTCATTTGTTTATATTAAATATACATAGTTCTTTTAATCATTCTTTATTGCCAAATTGCATATGTCACGATTTTTCCTTTCTCCTGTTGATAGACATTTAGGTCATTCACCATGTTGCTGTTATAGAGCTGTAAACATTCTTTTATATTCCCCATATGTAGGTGTGGAACTGTGATGTTTAAAAGTATACATATTCCCCCCTTTTACTAAATCTTGCCAAATTGTTCTTTAAAGTGGATATACCATTTTGCACTCCCACTAGCTGGGTGTGAGGGTTCCCATTCCACCACATACTTGCCAACACGTCATTTTCCATAGGATTTTTTTTTTTTCTGTGAAATTCCTGTTCATGTCTTTTGCCAGTTTTTGATTTGGCCTGTGTCACTTGGTTTCTTTTTTTTTTTTTTTTTTTTTTTGAGACGGAGTCTCGCTGTGTCCCCCTGGCTGGAGTGCAGTGGCCGGATCTCAGCTCACTGCAAGCTCCGCCTCCCGGGTTCACGCCATTCTCCTGCCTCAGCCTCCGAGTAGCTGGGACTACAGGCGCCCGCCACCTCGCCCGGCTAGTTTTTTGTATTTTTAGTAGAGACGGGGTTTCACCGTGTTAGCCAGGATGGTCTCGATCTCCGGACCTCGTGATCCACCCGTCTCGGCCTCCCAAAGTGCTGGGATTACAGGCTTGAGCCACCGCGCCCGGCCACTTGGTTTCTAATAAGTATTGATTTCATTTGGATTCTAATTCTTTGTCTATTATATATGTTGATTTTTTTCCTCCCAATTTGTGGCTTACATTTTCTACCTTTTAACATTGTGTCCTTTGATTAACCACAGTTGTTGGGGGTTTACTGAAAATGAAGGTATCCATCTTTGATTATATGTTTTGCCCTTGACCTCTGTTACTTTTAAAAACTGCTTAGCCCAAGGTTATAAAGTTACTATTCTATATTTTCTTCTAAAGAAATTAAAATTTTGCCTATATTGTTAAATTTTCAGTTCACCTAATATTGACATTGTGCATATCAATATATGTGATATGTGAATAATATGTGAAATTTCCAACTGATGTTGTTTCCTAAATGGGATATCAATTGTTCAAGGATAATTGATATTATCGATTAAATCAGTTAGATATCAGTTCTATCAACTGAATGATTATCCCTTTTCCTATTGATCTGCATTGCCATCTCTGCCTCATACCAAGTTCCATTTGTTTTTTAATCTATTTCTGAGATTACGATCCTGTTCCGCTGGCCTATATGTCTATACCTATGCTAATACTTCACTATTTTAATTAGTACAGTATTATAAATATTGTTTCATATCTGGTAGGACAAGTCCTTTTCACATCAGATACACCTTGGGGTTTTGACCTTTTTCTTTTTCGAATAAAATTTACAATCAGTTTTCAAGTTCCATAGAAAACTGTTTTGGGATAGATCAAGGTTATTTTATTTATATTTAAGAAAATCATATTAGAAATAAAATGCCCTGTTTTTTCTTAGGCTCTTGTCCATGTTAAGAGATAAGCAGCATGCTGAGGTTGGTCTCTGAGCTTCTTTTGCTTGATACATTATGTGTGCCTGTGTGACAGGGGAGCTGGGAGTGTGGCAGTTCTGTGTTGTGTAAGAATGCTACTGCATACCATGATGTGTACCTAGGTTGCAAACAAAAGTGAAAAGAAATTCCAAACTTAATTTTAATCTCCATATCTATGAATCTCATATCCATATACAATATTATTACATTAGAGATTAGGAAATCCTAATTCAAATTGCAATAATTGGCTGTACACTTTTAGCTCAATTTGAATCTATCTTGGTTTTAGTTTCATCACTGTAATGAGGTAGTTAGAAAAGTAATTTCTGCATTCCTGAAGACCTCTCTATCTGTAAATTTGTACGGTTCTCTACTCTCCTGGAGATCTCAATGGATTTCAGATATTCAAAGAAAAGGAAAGACACCTGATTATAATTCTCTGTTTAGAATATAGATTGTGAGGAATAAAAAAAAAATCTAAGAAAAACAATTCTTATTGCCAACAAACCCAAAAAAGGAGTTGGGTTGTGTTTTGTTGGAGAGCAGAGGGTGAGAATATTAAATTGTATGTTTCACAAGGAGCTTTAGGTTTCACTCTAATTTTTTTAAGGTATTAGAGATACTGAAACACAGGCCTATAAAAAAGCATCATATAAATTTTTCAGAGTGGTTTCAAGGAAGTACAAAACCCGGATATCTTGGGCTTTTAAAATCCACCAAAAGAATATCAAAGGTGCTTTTCAACTATGCTCAAATCGTGAGTTTTAAAGAAAATGGTGAATCTACTTCTTAGGGAAAATGTGGCAACTATAACAAGGTAGTATAATGTAACAGAAATAATTGAAATAATCGTATATTAGCTCATATTTATTAAAAAGTTTACTATTTCCAAGTGCATTAGCGTATTTTATCTTCTTCAGTAACCTAACACAGAGAAGGTGATGAATCCCAACTTTCGTTTTATTTCTTATTCACCATCCAAAATGGTCTTCAAATGGGGAAGAGATTAACCAACAGGGATAAAAAGAGTAAGGCCCAAGATAAATGAAGAAACAAATTAAGATGGCCTGTGGACACATCAAAGTATATTAAGCTCCAAGACTATAATCATAAAATTCCATATATCTAAAATGATTTAAAGCTATGTGATTAATCATTGAGTGAAAATTATTGAGCACGAAAATGTAACCAAAGACCAATGATTGACATTTCAATTTTCAGAAAGGTAATTGTAAACAAATGACAGATTTCCACAACTAATATCTCATACACTTGGCACTGCTTACCAAAACATTTACAAGAAATAATTACATATCCTCTTGTAAGTATTTAGAAAAGAAAACAGCAATGGCTGGAAATTGGCATGAGTTCCATGAAGAATACTATAGCAAACTAAAACTAATATCCATTTTGAATAGTACTACTAGTATGGCAGATACTATTAACATAGTGTCTCTTGATTTCAACATAAGATTATAGGTTTTTACATGAACAGAACTTAATGTGTGCTAAGAATGTGATGTGACTAATAAAAAAGTGAAAGCATTCTAGGCCATACTGATAGAAGCATACTATCTGTAGTACACTTACTGTTAATACTCTCTGCAGTAAAATTGTAAATGATATTACATACCAGTGATACACTCAGCCATTATCTAAAGGTAAAGTTAAAAGAGTGTTACCTAATTCTTATTCATGGCATATGTTAGACTTTTGGTATAAGTAACAATTTTGGTTATGGAATGCTTAATCCATGTCATATTTATGTTTTAACTTCACAATTCACTAGGCAAAACTTGACAATATTTTGGGGATATTAAATTTTGAAGAAAATTAAAATGTATGTTAGACTATTAAACTTTCAACAGTAGTCTCTAAAGCTACTACGAGTTTATCCAATAAAACACATAGTCCTAGTCATCAACTTGCAGATATTTATGAATGCAATATTATTTTTCAGATTAATAAACCCAAAATTTTGTTGGTCAAATAGAATCTGTTTAAATGAATAAAAATGAATTTTAAAATCCTATTTCTGAAAATTATCTCACCATCAACAAAAGAGAATTAATGGCATGTTAAATATTAGCTAAATCAGACATCCTAGTGGATAGAAACTAATAAATTTAGCTGTATGTTTTTTGCAAGCTACTACATTATGATATTCATATGGAACCAAAGAGTTTTGGCATTTGTTTTTAAGATTTACCTCCTCAGATAGTTTGAAATCTGAAATAAGACTCACCTCAGCTTCCCTAAGTTCTGTAAAGTTTGACCGTGCTCCAATATAGTATGAAATGCCTATTGAAGCACCCTCCAGAGTTGCACGTCATACTAACAAGATGAGTAGGACCACATAGGGGAAAAGAGCTGTAAACATAACACCCATCAAAAAAAGTAACCAAAAATTAATGTTATTTTTTAAATCATGATATATAATTGTACACAAGTAAAATTATTAGCAAGTTGAGATTATTTAAATAAAGTACTGGAATTTCATAGGGTCTGATGATATAGCAAAGTTAGCATAATTTCTTATTTGTGTTCTCACAACTCTCAAATGATCCATTTAAAAAACACTTTGATGTATTAATTAGCATTTCCTAGGTTTAGGTTATAAATAAATAATACATCAGCAGTGATAACCTGGGATCTAATTTGAATGCCTTCCTAAAAATATCCTTATACGTTTCTGAGGAGACTGAATGTCTTCTCTCAGTAAATTACTGCATTGAGGTGAGGCGGGAAATGATTTTAAACCCTGCAGTGGTTAGTATATATTCAGCTTTCAAGACGAAGGAAAATATTTTCTAGTAGATATCCAAATCCCAGAAAAGCATATTGAAGTGAATACTGGACACTTGTTACTGTTATTGCAGCTACCATTAAGAAAGTTTGATAGCACACATACAAGTACACTGCTTCTGTACTAGATAACACATGGTTCCAGATGAGCAGATTGCCTTTGAGACCAGCTTTGCCTTAATGTGGATGATTTCCTTGATCCATGTGTTTTATAATACAACCAAGGAGATGATTTAAACAAGTCATTCAGAGACCAATAAAAATTAATTGCCTGGGTAAATGGCCTTTAATGGACGCTTTCAATATTAACATCAAAAGGAAACCAAGGGGTTAAAAAATGTGCAACTAAAACATTTTAGGAAGTTTTCACTGGATTTGTGATATTCACCGTATTTTTGTGATGTAACAGCATTGTCTCATTACAACTTAACATTAATTGAATGTGCTGGATATTGTACTGAGAATACAAAGATAAGATCTCCAGTTATTCCTGTCTTCCACCTTATGGAAATTTCCACTGACTAGTTAAAAACACATAGACTTTTTTTTCTAGGTATTGTGCAACTATTCACGGAGAAAATTTCATCTTGTTCTCTTAAATCACCATTATTCTCCCTGAAAGTTTATAAAAGTAAACAATTAAGTGAGAAAATATAACAGAATTTTTTTCAAAAGAGGCCATTTCCCTGAGAGAAAATGTTCTGTGTACATTTTGGCAATATTTAAGAGAATAAATACATAGTGTGTATACACACACACACTCACGCGCGTGCACACACACACACATTTCTCTCTCTCTCTCCAACTAGGGGATTCCTGATGCTATTACTCTATAGAACAAGGATCTAGATTTTCCAAACCAAACATTGCAATATATGATTCCATTCAAAATGCTTCTTTATATGGTAGGAGAGGAAATTTTATAATATACTCTCAAGCCTCAGAATGCTGTATCAGCTAAAAGGGTCCAATTTTTGAGTAATTGTGCAACTCTAGTAGTAGTTATTATTTTGTTTGTTTGTTTTGTATTTAGCAAGACAGATCCGGGCTGGGCGCAGTGGCTCATGCCTGTAATCCCAGCACTTGGGGAGGCCAAGGCAGGCAGATCACCTGAGGTCGGGAGTTTGAGACCAGCCTGACCAACATGGAGAAACCCTGTCACTACTAAAAATGCAAAATTAGCCTGGCGTGGTGGCGCATGCCTGTAATCCCAGCAACTTGGGAGGCTGAGGCTGGAGAATTGCTTGAACCTGAGAGGCAGATGTTGCAGTGAGCCGAGATCGCGCCATTGCACTCCAGCCTGGGCAACAAGAGTGAAACTCTGTCTCAAAACAACAACAACAACAACAAAAAAAAACCCAAAAACAAAAAAAAACAAAAAAACCACAAAGATCCTATATATTTACTTACAGCTTAAGATGACTGCTTAGAAAGTTTTTCATATATTTGAATCCTTCCATTATAGAAAGAAAAATGCTTTTGATAATGCTTGACAATGAACTACAATGAAATCGAAAAGCTGCTATATCACTATCTAATATGTTTTTCAAATTACCTTGGCAGGGGAATTGATTCCTTTAAATAGTGCTGCTCCAAGTATGAGCCGAGTCAGAAGACAACAAAGTGCTAAATACCACCCAGTTACTGCAGTCTTACCCATTCCACTTGTCCCATGGAACACCACTTTACTGAAACACATAAGCCGTTTTCTGATCACAGAATCACTTGTGTTATAGAAAATACATTGCATTTTGTAATATAATTTATCCGGGGGAAGCTTCATGAATATTGTGTCTTATTAATATATCAATCTCCTGTGAGCCTTTATTAATAGATACTATCAATATGAAGGGGCAAGGACATTTCATTAAAAGGCCTGGCTCTGAACTTTGGAAAGTCTAGATCACTCTGAACTTCAGAGTAAACAAAACTTCAGCCAATCCGAATTTTCAAAACCCTAGTATTCTCTATTTTGATTAGTGGGTGTGCAGTTAGATGTAAATTCTCTGATTTTATACAACTTTTTTTTCCAATTTCTGTTTATCCACTGATTCCTTTATTTTTACATTTTTGTAGCTGACTATAACCTCCTATCTTGGAATTGCTGTAGTTCTTTGCTATGTCAGTCCCAGAATGATCAAACTTACTGAACATGTACATATTCCCCATTTACTCCTGTCTAATCCTTCTATAAATTATGATAGTATTTACATACTATACAATTCATCATTTTAAAGTGTACAATTTAGTGGTTTTTAGCATGTTCATAACCATGACCACTTTCAAATCTCAGAATGTTTTTACCACTCCAAAAAGTAACCCTATACCCAGTAACAGTCACTACTCAATCTTCCTTTTTTTAGCCCTGGTAACCACAAATCCACTTTCTGTCTCTGTTAAATTTGATTGTTCTGGAAATGCCATAAAAATGTAATTGGAAGGGGAACATCACACACCAGGGCCTGTTGTGGGGTAGGGGGAGGGAGGAGGAATAGCATCAAGAGATATACCTAATGTAAATGACTAGTTAATGGGTGTAGCACACCAACATGGCACATGTATACATATGTAACAAACCTGCACATTGTGCACATGTACCCTAGAACTTAAAGTATAATTTAAAAAGAAGTAAAAGGTAGATGTAAGAAAATAATAATTAAAACTATATTTTTCAACGATGACATGATTGTATAGAAAATCCTATGGGAATGTTAAAAAAAAAACCTTATTAGAACTAATAAATGAGTTTAGCAAGGTCTCAAGATAGAAAGTCAAAATGCAAAACTCAATTGTATATCTATATAGTACAAACTATGTATACTATGTATAAATAATTGGGGATTGAAATCTACAATAAAAATTTAAGACTATGAAAAAAGTAATCGTACAACGTTTGGCTTTTTATCTTTGGCTTCTTTCACAAGGCATAAAGTTTTAAAGGTTCATCTATGTTTTAGCACAAATCAGTACTTCATTCCTTTTTAGGGCTGAATATTTAATGGTATATATATATCATATTTTACTTAGACATTTATCAGCTGATGACATTTGGCTTGGTTCTACCTTGGCTATTATGAATAATGCTGCTATGGATATTTGTGTACAATTTTTTGTGTAGACTTATGTTTTCAATTATCTTGGGTATATACCTAGGAGAGAAATTGCTGGGTCACATGGTAACTCTGTTTAAAATTTGAGGAACTGCCAGACTCTTTTTCAAAGTGTCTACACCTTTTTACATTTAAACAATAAATTTACAATTAATTCAAATTTACGTTTAAATTTACATTTACACAAGAAATGTAAAAAGGTGTCGACACTTTGAAAAAGAGTCTGGCAGTTCTTCAAGTTTTAAACAAAGTTACCATGTTACCAGCAATTTCTCTCCTAGGTATATACCCAAGATAATTTAAATTGTAAGTCTATCATCAGAGTGAACGGGCAACCTACAGAATGGGAGAAAAATTTTGCAATCTTTCCATCTGACAAAGAATTAATATCCAGAATCTACAAGGCATTTAAACAAATTTACAAGAAATTAACAAACAACGCCATCAAAAAGTGGGCAAAGGATATGAACAGACACTTCTCAAAAGAAGACGTTTATGCAGCCAACAAACATACGAAAAGAAGCTTATCATCACTGGTCATTAGAGAATAGCAAATCAAAACCACAGTGAGATACCATCTCATGCCAGTTAGAATGGCCATCATTAAGAAGTCAGGAAACAACAGATGCTGGAGAGGATGTGGAGAAATAGGAAGGAGAAATAGAAACGCTTTTTCACTGTTGGTGGGAGTGTAAATTAGTTCAACCATTGTGGAAGACAGTGTGGCGATTCCTCAAGGATCTACAACCAGAAATACTGTTTGACCCAGCAATCCCATTATTGGGTATATACCCAAAGGATTATAAATCATTCTACTATAAAGACACATGCACACATATGTTTATTGCAGCACCGTTCACAATAGTAAAGACTTGAAACCAACCCAAATGCCTATCAATGATAGCATGGATAAAGAAAATGTGGCAAATATACACCATGGAATACTATGCAGCCATAAAAAGCATGAGTTCATGTCTTTTGCAGGGGCATGGATGAAGCTAGAAACCATCGTTCTTAGCAAACTAACACAGGAACAGAAAACCGAACACTGCATGTTCTCATTCATAAGTGAGAGTTGAACAATGAGAACACATGTACACAGGGAGGGAAACATCACACACCAGGGCCTGTTCAGGGGTGGGGGGCCAGGGGAGGGATAGCATTAGGAGAAATACCTAATGTAGATGATGGGTTGATAGGTACAGCAAACCAGCATGGCACGTGTATTCCTATGTAACAAACCTGCATGTTCTGCACATGTTTCCCATAGCTTAAAGTATAATAATAAAATAAAAAGTATGGGGTTTCAATTTATCCACATCCTTGCCAACATTTGTTATTGTCTGGTTTTTTTGACAGACAAGCCTAGTGGGTGTGAAGTGGTGTCCCATCATGGGCTTGATTTGCATTGATGACTAATGATGAGTATTTTTTCACGTGTATATTGGCCATTGTGGATCTGCTTTGGAGAAATGTCTTTTTTTTTAACTTTTATTTTAAGTTCAAGGGTACAAATGCAGGTTTGTTACATAGGTAAACTTCTGTCATTGGAGTATAAATTATTTCTTTATGCAGGTATTAATCCTGGTACCTGTTAGTTATTTTTTCTGATTCACACCTTCCTCCCTCCCAATGTGTATTTTTCACCTTTATGTGTCCATGTGTTCTCACAGTTTAACTCCCACTTACAAGTAAGAACGTGCAGTATTTGGTTTTCTGTTCCTCTGTAAGTTTGCTAAGGATAATGGCCTCCAGATCAATCCACGTCCCTGCAAATGACATGATTTTGTTCCTTTTTATGGCTGCATAGTATTCCATGGTGTATATGTACTACATTTTCTTTATCCAGTCTATCATTGATGGGCAATTAGGTTGGTTCCATGTCTTTGCTATTATGAATAGTGCTGCAATGAACATACAAATCCATATGTCTTTATAAAAGAATGATTTATATTTCGTTGGGTATATACACAGTAATAGGATTGTTGGATCAAATGGTAGTTTTCTCTTTAGGTCTTTGGGGAATCACCACCCTGTCTCCCACAATGGCTGTTCGAATGTACAATCCCACCAACATTATATAAGCATTCCTTTTCCTCCACAACCTTGCCAGAGACAGTTATTTTTTGACTTTGTACTAATAGCCATTCTGATTGGTGTGAGATTAGATTTCATTGTGGTTTTGATTTGCATTTCTCGAGTGATTAGTGACGAGCTTTTTTTCATATGATTCTTAGCCTCATGTATGTCTTCTTTTGAGCAGTGTCTGTTCATGTCCTTTGCCCACTTTTTAATGTTTTTTTCCTTGTAAATTTGTTGAAGTTTCTTACAGATGCTGGATGTTAGACCTTTGTCAGATGCATAGTTTGAAGAAATGTTTCCCCATTCTGTAGGTTGTCTGTTTGCCCTGTTGATGGTTTCTTTTGCACTGCAGAAGCTCATTAGTTTAATTAGATCTCGTTTGTCATTTTTGCATTTGTCGCAATTGCTTTTGGTATCTTCATCATGAAATCTTTGCCTGTGCCTATGTCCTAAATGGTATTGCCTAGGTTGTTTTCCAGGGCTTTTATAATTTTAGGTTTTACATTTTAGTTTTTTGGTGGTTGCTTGAGACAGAGTCTCACTCTGTAGCCCAGGCTGGAGTGCAGTGGCATGATCTCGGCTCACTGCAAGCTCCGCCTCCCGGGTTCACATCATTCTCCTGTCTCAGCCTCCCAAGTAGCTGGGACTACAGGAGCGTGTCACCACGCCCGGCTGATTGTTTGTATTTTTTGTAGAAACAGAGTTTCACCATGTTAGCCAGGATGGTCTCAATGTCCTGACCTCATGATCTACCTGCCTCGGTCTCTCAATGTGTACATTTAAGTTTTTAATTCATCTTGAGAAACTGGACCCCTTCCTTATACCATGTACAAAAATTAACTCAAGAAATATCTTTTTAAATTCTGTGCCCATTTTTAAATTGGGTCCATTGTCTTTTTCATTACTGAATTCTAAAAGTTCTTTATATATTCTGAATACTAGACTCTTACCAGGTATATGACGTGTAAATGTCTTTCCCCATTCAGTAAGTTTTCTTTTTAGTTTAGATAATGACCTTTGAAACGCAAAATATTTTAATTTTGATGAAATGCAATTTATCTATTTTTTTCCTGGTTCCTTGTGTTTTTGGTATTACATTTTAAAAAGCATTGCCAAATCCAAGGTCATGAAGATTTATGCCTGTCCTTTAAAGAGTTTTATAGTTTAAGTCTTACATGTAGATATTTGATCCTGTTTGAATTAAATTTTATATATTGTGTAAGATTTCAAAATCATTTTTTGTATGTGGATATCCAGTTTTCCAGACACCATTTGTTGAAAAGACTATTTTTTTTCATGAGTCAAATACATTTCTGTTTATTATAAATTAACCAGTCCATGATATTCCACTATACTAGCATAAAATGGACTACAACACTACGGGCACTTAATTTTAGAAACTTGGTCATTTCGTTATGTTAAAACTATATTAGTTGGGAAATAATATTTTAAACCCCATGAGAAATGTTGTTAATTGACAAGGCAGGTATATGTAAGCAAATGCATATGCTTTCTTGTTTATTTGACTATTTTTCTAATTTAGAAAGACACCTATCTAAATTCACTCTGCAGGTCTCCCTGATTATAAAAAATTGGGGAAAAATATGTTAAGAATCTACTATGTGAAAATTACTGTAAAAGCATGTAAGAGATAGATACAGAGATATGTAAGACATAGACTTATCCTTTAAGAATAAAACAAAATTATTTTATCAATAGTATATGAACACAAAACATAAATAAAATAAGGAATAGTGTATAAAATTATATTCATATATTGGGCCAGGCGCAGTGGATCACACCTGTAATCCCAGCACTTTGGGAGGCCAAGGCGGGCGGATCACGAAGTCAGCAGTTTGAGACCAGCCTGGCCAATATGATGAAACGCCATCTTTACTAAAAATACAACAATTAGACAGGCATGGTGGCATGCACCTGTAGTCCCAGCTACTATGCAGACTGAGGCAGAAGAATCGCTTGAACCCGGGAGGTGGAGGTTGCAGTGAGCTGAGATCGCACCACTGCACTCCAGCCTGGGCAACAGAGCTAGACAATGTCTCAAAAACAACAACAAAAAAATTATATTCATATATTTATTTAGCACATAGTTACTGATCAGCTGCTTTTTCACATTGTGTAAGAATCCAATGGTGAACACTAACACTAAAGTTTATGCCTTTGTAGTCTTTGCAGATTTGGGGATAATTAGATAGATACAAAATAATAGGACAAACGTAATAACTGACACAGAAAGAGATATAACTTTCCCTTGTCATAGTTCAAGGCTGAATTTATTCTTCATATTAGATGCTGTTTGGAATAAATAAGTTGGTTGGAATAAATAAACTGTGTATAGAAAGAGAAAACAATCGAGGAAGGCAATTAACATAAGCATAGCCCCTCCTCTAAAAGTCATAGCATTGAAGAGTTACTATCTCGACAACTTGAGTGTAAGCATTTTTGAGTTTAAAATTTGAATAAATTCATGATTTTTAAATGCTTTTCAAATTCTACCTCACCTAGCACCAGAAACACTGGACGCTACTACTTGGACATAGAAAGTGCTCAATAGACTTCTGTCAATTTATTAATTTATACTCTCACCTGTATATCTATCTTTTTGCCTTTCCAAATTCTTTATTTTTTTTTCTTCCAACATTTATTTAAGGTTCGGGGAGTTACATGTGCAGGTTTATTACATGAGTAAATTGCGTGTCATTGGAGTTTTGTGTACAGAATATTTCATCACCCAGATAATGAACATAGTATGCAATAGGTAGTTTTTCAATCCTCAAACTCCTCCCAAACTCCACCATCAAGTAGGCGCCAGTGTCTACTGTTTCCTTCTTTGCATCCATGTGTACCAATGTTTGGCTCCCTTTTGTATGTCAGAACATGTGTTATTTGGATACTACAGGTAAGATAGCATCCTCCAGCTACATCCATGTTGGAAAAACTGGGTGTAAGTCAATTTGCCTTATAATAGAAGCTTTAGCATCATACATATTATATAGGTGTGTAGGGTCATTTGGTGGCTGTGTTTAGACTTCTAATATGTTCTTCAATTACTTATTGGTTTATTTTCAGAATATACCTGGGGTATTAATGATTTGTGGCAGAAGATTGATAGCTGTGTATAGAATCAAACATAGTATAAGACATCAGGGGAAAAAATGATTAATCATAAGAAATGATACTGCTGGGCTGGGCGCCATGACTCACGCCTGTAATCCCAGCACTGTGGGAGGCCAAGGGAGCGAGATCACTTGAGATCAGGAGTTTGAGACCAGCCTGGCCAACATGGCAAAACCCTGTCTTTACTAAAAATACAAATATTAGCCAGGCATGGTGGTGCATGCCTGTAGTCCCAGCTTCTTGGGAAGCTGAAGTGGGAGGGTCACTTGAACCCAGGAGGCAGAGGTTGCAGTGAGCCAAGATCAGGCCACTACACTCAGTACTTGGTGACAGAGTGAGACAACACAAAACAAAAACCTCTGTTTCAACTTAACTTTTCAGAATTTCATGTGGTGAAGCAGAAAAAGCTCTAGCTGTGGTGCCAGATAGACTTGGGTCTTACCTGTGGCTCTGCAATTTTCTAGTCATTGTAAAATGGGAAATGTTTTCTTACCCCCTCACAGGGCATGTGATGAGGTGTGCCTCAGTTCTTCAGTGCTCCACTGCTGAAACCCTTAGGGGGAGCATGCAGATGAGCAGGTCATGGGGAGCATTTTTGGGCTCCAACCCCATGGCAGCATCTAGGGTTTAGTGTTTACAGCTCCTGAAGCCCTCACAGTGTGTTCTTTCAATTTTGCCATCTGCAGGCAGCTTGTGTTAATCAGCTCAGTTAGACCCTCTGCCTTACGGTAAGTACACAGGGCTTTCTATATCCCGCGTTCTTGCCCTAATGTACTGGAAAAACCAGATCATACGTGGGCCTCGAGAATGAGTGCAGTGTTTTACTGAGTGGTGGAAGTAGCTTTCAGATGGACGGCGAGCCAGAAGGGGGATGGAGTCAGGTCACCCAGTGGCTGGACTCCCCTCCAACCGCCCCCAACTGAATTCCACATCGTCCCTCCATCGCTGGCCTGCCAGCATCTGCTGATGTTTATCAGTGTGCTCTTCTGCTCCTCTGCAGCTCTCAATGCCCAGCCGCTTGCATATGTGCCAGCTAGAGTGTCTCAGATTTATATGCACACAGGATGGAGGGGGATGTGGTGGGCCAGAGTGGTCTTGGAAAATGCAACATTTGAGCATGAAAACAGGAGTGCCTGTCCTCACTTAGGTCTGTGGGCACAGTCCCGGGAGTGGAGTCCTCACCAAGGACCACACTCTTCTCTACCCAGCACTTCCCTGCCCCTCTTTCATGTACTCTGAAGAGGTACATCTAACTGCCGTTAGAATATCGATGAGAACCAGTCTTAGCTACTTCCTGCTGACAGGGCACATTGTTTTGGGAAGAACAGCAGTCAGATTCTTTCCAGAGGTCTATCTAAGACTTCCTGGCAAACGGGAACCATTGTCTGAGGCTCCAGTTGCCTGACTGTTTGGAGTTAGATGGCTTCTAGGTGAGAGAGACAAAAAAAGAAGTTTTATAAGTTTAAGTATGCATGGGTTAAATATGTGTATTATACAAGAAAAGAATTTAGTACCAAAGATTACAGAGACAAGAAGTGAAATATACTAATCCCAACATTGTACCCCGAGCTGTTTCACCCTGGTGAAAGAAATTAAACCTTGTGTAGGAGTGGTTAAACTTAAGAAGAGAGAGAACTTTTCTTGCCATATCTTTAGCAGTTAGCAGGTGTACCCTGGGAATTCTGGGGTTTGTGGGCTTTCCTGGTGGCCATTAAGGCCACTGTCTTTTTCCTGTATTTCCTTGCTCTCTTCTGGGCCTCCTTATCTCTTTTATAAAAGACTGAGGTGGCTACTTTCAGGAAGTTCTCTAAAATACTACCTGGTCCCAGCGCCTGTTTGTAGCTTCCTCCCGATTCAGGAGCTGCCTGAGCAATAAATTTATCCTTTAGGATTAGCTGTCCCTTGAATGAATCAGGAGATAGAGAAGTGTGCATCACCACGGCTTCTCTTAGCCTTTCCAGAAAGGCAGTGAGATTTTTATCAAATCCTTGGTCAATCATGGACAACTTAGTATAATTGAGAGGCTTGGTCCTAGTTTGACATAAGCCTTCCATTATGCACACCTAGAAGTGTCTCCCATCTCATCACTGGGATTCCATTTAGTGTCATTTACTGGTACTGCCTCTCTTGCAGTTGGATAATGTCTGCTCCCTTTCCTGATGCTATATATAATACAAAGCTCATCCCCAAATCCCTCTGCTGCTTGCAGAGTGGCCTGCTTCTCGGTGTCTGTCAGGGTCTGATTCAAAAGTAACAAAACATCTCTACAGGAGAGTTCAAATATTTGGGCGAAATTCTGGAAAGTCTCTATATATCTATCAGGGTCATCTGAAAACTTTCCAAGATCCCCCTTAATTTACTTTAAGTCTTGTAGGGAGACAGGGACCTGGCCTTACTTGGTCCAAATTCACTGGGCATCTGTTGCAAGGGCAAGACTGAGACTGGGGCTGAATTAGGGTGAGGATTTTTTGGAGGGGGCAAGTGAGAGGCTGAAGCTGGATAGGAATGTCAGGATGGACTCAGAGGAGCAGGGCTGGAGGGAGCTGGTGCCTCTGCTGGGGGTGAATCTGGGACTCATATCTTTAATTCCCTGAGCTTGCCCCTTGCAGCCTTCTCTGAGATGGCAAACAGAAGGGCTGGATCAAACCTACAATGTCAGCAAAGGTCTGGAAAGATGTAGAAAGCGTGCACATATTGAGAGAGACAGGTGGGAATGGCTTACTGGCAAAACTCCATCTGGCCTTTGCACTGGGAAAAGTGCACACTGGGGTGAAGCCACAGAAGTTTGCACCATTTGCAGCTGTGTGGCAAGAACCACTTCTTTAGCTGATCTAAGGAATAGTCTTGCAACATTTTTGGCATGCAACATGGGAGCTCAAGAAGCGGTGAGTGAAATGGGGACTCAAAACCTCTCACTGTCATTTCTAAGCCTTTACATCCTGGGAGTTCTGAGCATAGGGGAGACTGTGCCCCCACCCCCATTGCTCCTGGGGTTTGGGAATGTCAGCCTCGGTCTTCATGGCAGTTTCCTTTCTTTTTCTGCATGGACCAGTGAGCTGCAGCTCTTTTCTCCCCTCACCACTTCACCACTCCCGGCTCCTTCTGGGGCTGGGACACATGGCCCAAGGGCCCTGCACTGCCATTCCTGCCACGGGCCTTCTGCTTCCCTTGCTAAGGGGTTTAACTTCATCAGACAGTAATTAAGCTTTTCTCCAGGTGGAGGAACCAGTTGCATAAGAGTAAGAGGTTCTTCCCCAGGCATTTTTAAACTTTTTTTTTTTCTTCTCCTTCTCTACGCCATCAGCAGTTAAGTTTTAAGCCAGTTTCTTGTTTTGTTTTGTTTTTTAGAAGGCATTTTGCTAGGCCAGGACCCCCAACTATCACTCTTTATATTCTCTGTAAAGTTTTGCTTGTGAAAAAGGATCTTGTGGGGACTGGTTTTTCTTCTGCCTGTCTGTGTTGTGTTGTTTGTAATGTCTGTAAAAAGAGCTCTAATTAATTTGGCCTAAAGAAAGACAAGCACTTGGATAAAATATTCCTTTAAGGGAAGATAAAAGCCATGGTACCTTTCATTTCACGTAACTTTAATCCTTGAAAAATAAAAACAGCCTTGAAGATTATTGGTAAAATGCAGGTGTCATTAAAATGTAAATAGCTGAACTAAATTATGCAAGTGAGATGCAAGGTTTGCTCAGTGTTCTGAGGTTACAAACTGATTTATGGGTTTTAAGAACTATTTGACTTGCCTGCTTCAAAATTGGTAAGGCTTGAGGACATATAGAACTAACCACACCCCTAATTATGCTGGAAAGCAAACTTTGGCTGTACTTAGCACACAATTAAAGCGACTTACCAGATTTTACCTTAAAGTTAAAAATTACTGGGAGTTACCATTATAACATGTGATTGAAACTACTGAAAATAAATTTACATGCAAGGTGTGTAAGAACAATAAAATGTGTGTTTTAGTAAAAGGTTGTAAGAAGTCATGGATATGTAAATTTTTGCCTAGGGTTAAAGAATTGTGTTGAGTTAGGAAAATCTGAAGGCTCAAACAAGTGGTGGAAGGATTGTGGAAACTAATCTCACAAAGGGGTTCTCTATGTGAACATATTGACTAAATTCAAAAGGATATTATATGACTTTTCTGTAAATTGAGCATTGAAAGAGAACAACAACAAGGTGTTCTTAAGATGCTAATATGCTCTTTGGCAAAATTTGTAAATGGTTATAAAAGGTTTTTGCTTCTTAAAATTTCTGAGTCACAGTTCTGGAAAAATAAATAATGTATGGTAATCTGGAATTCTATTTCATAATATCAAGTGCTTTAAACATATTTAATAGGCTTCCCAAAATCAAACTTCAGTTTCAAAATTCTTTCCTGATGCCTAGCTTTTTGGATACTTCAGAGGGTCCCTACTGTGTCCAGGAAAGCAAGATAAACAGGATTATTTGACATATTTAGGTACATGGTGTTGCCAAAATTATGTTCAATTTTCTTTAGGTTATATTTTTGTGAGTAATGCTAACATATGTTCCAAAATTGTATGGGATTTCTCAAATTCTAACGTCCAAATATATACTATCAATCATAATTAAGGTCATTATATTAAGTCATTGTAAACCACAGAAATTACCAAACTTCTTTGTCAATTGTGTTAGTAACTGTAACTATCCAGGACATTTTGCTATTCATGGACAATTATTGTCTTGTTTTATCCTTTTCAAAAGATGATTTATAATAAGCTATAGAACTTTAACAGGTGCTCTCAAATGCAAGCTTCTGAAAACTTTAGAGATTGTGACATTGGAATAAAGGAAACTTCACAAGACTCGTGAAGAGCTGATATGTTCATGAATATCATGCAAAACAGAGTTTTAACTAAATGGACTGAACTGAGAAAGCTGAAATTGCCTTTTTGACTTTTGCTTGAAAAATTGCTGGTCCATGTTTTGTTTTTCAGAGTCAAGGAAACTTATTTTGAACTATTTACGGCCTTTAATAATTGAGCATACTCCTGTGATAAATTTAGAGCATGTTTGTCTGTCTCTGCCTGGTTCCTCTAGAATTTGGAAACTATCTATCTGTAAGTATTCTTAACCTACGGCAATATAGTTGTTTGCATCTGTGCAATAAGAATCCATTTTTCTTTTGCGACAGGATGCAATTGGAAAAACTGGATATTTTACCAAGGCTTTGACTGGAAGTGTACGCTTCTCTTTAAGGAGTAAATCTCAACGTGCAGAGCTAGTAAAAGCCCCATGGGAGACTGGTCTTATACCCTCATCTACACAGTCCCTGTACAGGGTTCTTTCTTGACCTGTGGTCAGTTAAGAATGTCACTTTCTAACAGGTCCAGGATCTCCAAGTATATCTTGTGACATTAACAGGAGAGGATCACCTAACTCACAGGTATTTGAGGATACAAACCCATGGCTGGGCTTAGCTTTAAAGGCCTCATCTGAGGTTCTTGTGGAACAGACTTCCATCAAAGCCAATCCAAAAGACCTATATAGAAAGAGTTATTCTTACTACACTTCATGCAAATAATTAGGCCAAGTATAAAGGGCTAATATCCAGAATCTGCAAAGAACTCAAACAAATTTACAAGAAAAAAACAAACAACCCCATCAAAAAGTGGGCAAAGGATATGAACAGACACTTCTCAAAAGAAGACATTTATGCAGCCAACAGACACATGAAAAAATGCTCATCATCACTTGCCATCAGAGAAATGCAAATCAAAACCACAATGAGATACCATCTCACACCAATTAGAATGGCAATCATTAAAAAGTCAGGAAACAACAGGTCCTGGAGAGGATGTGGAGAAATAGGAACACTTTTACACTGTTGGTGGGACTGTAAACTAGTTCAACCATTGTGGAAGACAGTGTGGCAATTCCTCAAGGATCTAGAACTAGAAATACCATTTGACTCAGCCATCCCCTTACTGGGTATATACCCAAAGGATTATAAATCATGCTGCTATAAAGACACATGCACAAATATGTTTACTGAGGCACTATTCACAATAGCAAAGACTTGGAACCAACCCAAATGTCCATCGATGACAGACTGGATTAAGAAAATGTGGCACATATACACCATGGAATACTATGCGGCCATAAAAAAAGGATGAGTTCATGTCTTTTGTAGGGACATGGATGCAACTGGAAACCATCATTCTCAGCAAACTATCGCAAGGACAAAAAACCAAACACTGCATGTTCTGACTCATAGGTGGGAATTGAACAATGAGAACACTTGGACACAGGAAGGGGAACATCACACACCAGGGCCTGTCATGGCATGCAGAGGGTGGGAGGGATTGCATTGGGAGATATGCCTAATGTAAATGACAAGTTAATGGGTGCAGCATACCAACATGGCACATGTATACATATGTAAGAAGCCTGCACGTTGTGCACATGTACCCTAGAACTTAAAGTATAATAATAAAACAAAAAGAAGGAAAATGTCCAGCTCAGCCAGAAACAGTGGCTCATGCCTGTAATCCCAGCATTTTGGGAGGCCGAGGCAGGCGAATCACAAAATCAGGAGTTCAAGACCAGCCTGACCAACATGGTGAAACCCTATCTCTACCAAAAATACAAAATTAGCCGGGTGTGCTGGTGTGCACCTGTAGTCCAAGCTACTCAGGAGGCTGAGGCAGGAGAATCGCTTGAACCTGGGAGGCAGAGGTTGAAGTCAGCCGAGATCACACCACTGCACTCCAGCCTGGGTGACAGAGTGAGATTCTACTAAAAAAAAAAAAAAAAAAGAAAATAAAGAAAATGTTCAGCTCAATAGCTGACATTTTAAGGTCTTATGTGCTAGATCTAAGTCTAACAACTTTGCATATATTATTTCATTTACTTCACATAGCAGCCCCGTGAAGTAGGTACTATTATTATTCTCATCTTTAGAGAGAAAGAATTTGAGGCCTAGAGGTTAAGCATCCTAGATAAGATCACCATGATAAAGGGACTGTTTTCTATGGATATATTTCTTTAGGATTTATGAGAAACAGTATAATTCCTAGAATAGCACTACTTAACTAGGAACTACTGTGTTGGCTATTCCTTGTTAAGATTTGTGTGAAAGTGTAATCCTACTACATCTGCTTTCCAAACCATCTCAAATTGGTGAACACTGTTTTTAGTTCTTTACAATTGAAAGAGCTATGTTGTTTCAGTTCTAAAATGGGCTAATTCAGAATTTGCTGATTAAAAAATAAGCTAATTGAAATGCAAAATAAATAAATAAATAAATAAATAAATAAATAAAAATAAAGTCTACTTTGCAAGCCACTCAGTCCTATGATGATTTTTTCTTTTAACAAAAATGAGAACTGGAGAGAGAAAAAATATGTTTTAAAACTTATTATGCATTTGTCATTAAATTCTGAGCTTATTAGTTGTTTTTAAGTTTTTGCCTACATTCTTAGACTAACCCTGCTTGTTCCTGTGAAACAATCAGCAATATGCAGCTACAACTCAGAAATAACAAAAGGGATGGGTATTGTAGAAATCTGGGTTAATATTCTAGTTCTGAGCAATTTAATCTTGCAAGACCTGCCAGGTAATGGGACCCCCATCACTCCAAGGTTTTGTTTTGGGAAAGTAAGACCAAGGGAGCTAACCAAGGCCAGGTACCATGCACCCAAATCCTAACAAGCATAACTATAGCTACCAGTTATCTTGTTGTGTCACAAGACATCCTTTTCTCTTTCTTGCTGGAGGAGGGCTCAGTTCCACAGCTTCACCTTAGCATTCGGCTTATGATAAGAAGTCCATGCAACCCCCCCACCCCCCAGACACATTTTACTCCAAACTCAATTCCAAACTTTGGGTCAAAGCCCTAGGAAAGAAAAGTGTATCTAAGGGATCCAGAGGCAGATGACAACGTAGGTTAAAAGGGCACAGTACGGGTAAGCATGGCTAACTCCTGCCGATCCAGGTAAGCTCAAGCTTCCCATTGTCATGGATAAAGGCCATGGTGTAAATGAATTTTGGGGAATTAAAAGTTACTGATAGCAGGGGAGATAGGGCATACATGGGTAAGAGTGGATGATTCCTACTCCCTAGGCTGCCCTGATTCATGTGTGCAAGCTGTTTTGGCACTCATGGTGGCACCTGCCAATGTTGTCAGGACTCAGGGATGCAAGGATGGAAGAGGGAAAGAGGATGTTCTTTCTTCTCTCCCTCACATACCCTGTGTATCTGCTCAGAAGATGCCTGCTCCCCGCCTTTCTATAGGGTTAAGCATTCATCTTCAGTCTGTACCCCCCTTTTTTTTGAGATGGAGTCTTGCTCTGTCACCCAGGCTGGAGTGCAATGGTGCGATCTCGGCTCACTGCAACCTCTGCCTTCCGGGTTCAAGCAATTCTCCTGCCTCAGCCTCCTGAGTAGTTAGGATCACAGGCATCCATCACATCCAGCTAATTTTGTGTGTGTGTGTGTGTGTGTGTGTGTGTGTGTGTATGTTTTTAGTAAAGACTGTGTTTCGCCATGTTGTTCAGGCTGCTCTCAAACTGCTGACCTCAGGTAATCCACCCACCTCGGCCTCCCAAAGTGCTGGGATTACAGGCATGAGCCACCGCGCCCGGCCCAGTCTGTACCCCTTTTGAATGCATTCTGAACTTCTGAACTCCTTTGCAAAAAGCATTATTATTATTATTTTTTCTTCTCCTCGGTTCTATCTTCATAGATAGGCAATTGTGTCTTTTTACTATGGGGCACTACCCATGCATCTTCCAAACTAGAAAGAATTAATTTCCCAATCCTTAAACTGGTTGGTTTAGGATTGGGCTCAGGGGAAGGGAACATAGAAGCCCAACATGTTGGCTAAAGGGTAAAGTTTTTTGGTTGATTTTTTTTCTTTTTTTTCCAGTAGGGCTTTTGACCTCCTTCTTCCTGTGCAAACTGGAAAAAGGCCTTAGGATTTATGAGCTGTCCTTACCTCTCTCCTTGTTGCATTTTGTTGCCTGTTTTCTAATAACCTGGTTTGTTCCTTCTTGACTTCAGGCCATCAAATTCCAAACGATCATACAACCAAAGCCTTGGATGATGGCCCCTTCTACTGGAAACCCTTAGATATATCTCTGAGGGAGCTGTGACTGCTGCTTCTCCCAAAACAGTGCCACTATCTCCAGGAAGCAGTTAAGATTGGTCTTCATCCTCATCTATATTTTTTATTCTAATGTCAGTTGGATGTACTTCCTTAGAGGGGGAAATGAGACAGGTGGGAAGAGCTACCTGGCAAAACTCCAGCTGGGCTGCACACTGAGAGGGGTGCATACTGGGGTGGAGCTGCAGAAGTTTGTGCAGTTTGCAGCGTGGAGGAGTCTGACCCCTCTTTCTGTGTGGAACCTGGGGTTCAAACTGTGAGGGAGGAAGTGCACCAGCAGGGACTCTGGCTTTGTGGAGGGTCCCTGTTTTCTTTTTTTCTTCCTTTTCACCCAAATAAAACCTACCTTACCCCTTCAAATTGTCTATGATCCTAGATTTTCATGGCCCTGTGGCAAGGACCCGATCTTTAGCTGAACTAAGGAAAAGTTCTGCAACAATATGGTGCCTCAGACCATCTGTCCTCACATCTACAGAAAAGTTCCAACTGACGGACGGTATTGAAACAAATAGTTACTTCCTGAGGCAAACCCTATCTTTCACAATTTTGCCAAACCTTTGTGCAGAGGGCTAGGAGGCATTTTTCCTCCAGATTCTGAGTGTCAAAGCAGGATACAACCCAGAAGTGTATAAGCTGGGGGTGGTGAAGAGAGCTGATTGCTCATTCTGAAAGACAGAAAATAGAGGTATCTCTCATTTCCCTCACTTCTTTTAGTGAAAACTCAGGGTGTGATGGAGAGAGAAAGTGATCATCCGTTTCTCTTCCATCTTTGTATCCCTGAGTCCTGGCGAACTTCACAGGTGCTGGCCATAGGTATCAATGTGGTATGCACCCATGTAGCAGGGAAGACCTAGAGAATAGGAATTAACCTCCCTCACCTGTGCCTGTTTTCCTCTGCTGTGGACAACCTTTGAGTTTCCTGCGCCTGTTTATGCCATGGAGCATGGCCTCCTTCCATGCGGTGGGGGCTGAGGGGTTCAGTGGGCAGGAATTGGTCCTGCCCATTTACATTGTGCCTGTTGCCTGGCTTTGGATCCCTCAGACCTTGTTTTTCTTTGTAGGGCCTCAGCCAGCAACTTGGAGTCAAGTTTGGGACTTAAAAGATATTTCAGGGGCTGTTTGTCTCAAATGGGCCCTGCCGAATTTGCAGTTATCAGCCAGCCGGGATCGTTAATCCATTAACTGCCCTATCAAAAACAGAGTGCTGCGGAGGAGGAGCCCTCTCACTTAGAAAAGGGGGGACAAAAATAAAAGAAAAGAAAAAGAATTTAAGAGGCGATATGGGCAGGTCCTGGGGAAAGAACCCCTTGCTCAGTACTAGTGGGTCCCTTTAATCCTTGTATTCTTCCCCTGGTTCAGACCGGGTTGAATTCCATGGCCAGGGGGAAAGTGTTCCATTGGCATGGTGCTTGAGAAGCACCCACCTGTCAGCCTTTTGGGGTCCCAGCAATAGCCGTGTTTATATTAATTAATTAATTAATTTATTTATTTTTATATATTTCCCCTCATGGCTGTTGGGCACAGCCTTTGCATGCTGTGGATGTGCCCAGGCACCCGGGCTGGAAAAGGAGAGGGTGAGGGAATGTGCCCTGAGCTTTGCGTGCCCGTGGCTGTCGAGGTGGAGGTGGAGATCGTGTGCACACATGTGCTGGCAAAGCATTGGTGGTTTCTGTGGGTCAGTTCATGTTGGCAAAGTGGTGGGCAAAGGCTGTGGGCAGGTGCATGCTGGTGGGGGCCCATCTGCAAAAACTCTCTGCTCTGTAGGCAGGGTCTGCCAGTGAAAGAGCGATGACAGTGATTGCTGGCAAGCTACCCAGTTGGGCTTCTGAGGTTTCACGGCAAGCAGGTGTGGCCAGGCAGGGACCCCAGGAGAGGCTGGCAGACAGGGAGGCGCTGAGATCAGACTGGTTCTTTTTCTGCTGTCCAGGTCTGATAGTCAACAAAGGCCAAAGCCACCTAGAGGAGTGTGGCAAGCCTTGGGTTGGTGTTCCTAGCTGTATTCCACTGCAGCTCTTCCCGTGTCAAACCCTGTGGGCTCATGCAGTCTCCAGTACCATCCCTTCCAACTCTCCAAGCAGCAATCCCTGACAGCTTGAATGTTTTGGGGAGTTGTGTGGTCTCCTGCAGCTAGGACTCTCTAAGTCCATGGTGATAGTGGGACACTCCATACCTATTTAATTCACCCCTTCCCCAGAGCCACTCAGGACCAGGAAAGAGTTCTTGTGTTCAGCAACCCCATGATTCCCAGCTTCTTCAGCTCAGGGTCTGCATTCTCCTTCCACCCACTCTCAATGTCTTTCTTCCAAAGATCTTCTCAGAGTTGTCTGGTCCTCTTGACGGTCTTGTCTCTTGGTGTTAGAAGTTCTTCCTGGCTGCATGTAGTCAGCCATCGTGGCTCCCAAGCATATGTATTCTTAAAACTGTTTTCCCCACGCCCACGGAGCCTCCCTCATTGCTAGCACAGCAGTCTGTGATCTCTACCCGGCAAGGCAGCAGCGAGGCTGGGGGAGGCTCATTGCTGTGAGCTTGAAATGGGTAAACAAGCTGCTGGGAAGCTCCAACTGGGTGGAGCTCACACAGCAGCTCAAAGCCTGCCTGTCTCTGTAGACTCCACCTCTGGGGACAGGGCACAGCTACACAACAACAACAACAACAACAACAAAAAGCAGCAGAAACCTCTGCAGGCATAGCGACTCTGTCTGACAGCTTTGAAGAGAGCAGTGGATCTCCAACACGGTTTGAGGATCTGAGAAGGGACAGACTGCCTGCTCCAAGTGGGTCCTGACCCCTGAGTAGCTAACTGGGAGCATCCCCATAGGGGCAGTCTGACACCCCACCTCACAGGGGTGGAGTACACCCCCTGAGAGGAAGCTTCCAAGCAAGAATCCAGGCCAGGTACACTCGCTGTTCCAGAAATATTCTATCTTCTGCAGCCTCTGCTGCTGATACCCAGGCAAACAGGGTCTGGAGTGGACCTCAAGCAATCTCAACAGACCTACAGCTGAGGGTCCTGACTGTTGTTAGAAGGAAAACTATCAAACAGGAAGGACACACACCAAACAACAGTACATCACCATCATCAAAGACCAAGGCAGATAAAACAAGATGGGGGAAAAAAGCAGAGACAGAAAAGCTGGAAATTCAAAAATAAGAGCATCTCAGCAAAGGGTAGCTCATGTAATATGGATCAAAGCTGGGCCGGAGAATGACTTTTGTGAGATGAGAGAAGAGAAACACCAGTCGTAAATTTCTCAGAGCTAAAGGGAGGAATTGCATTGCCAAGCGCAAAAGAACTAAAATCTTGAAAAAAGGTGGAAGGTGTGACTAAGGTAATTAATGCAGAGAAAGGTCATAAGCGAAATGAAAGAGATGAAAACCATGACACGAAATGCGTGACAAATGCACAGCTTCCGGTAACGACTTCGATCCAGCTGGAAGAAAGGTATCAGCGATTGAGATCAAATGAATGAAATGAAGCGAGAAGAAGAAACAAAAAGAAAAAAAAGAGAAAGAAAAAGAAATGAACAAAGCCTGCAAAAGAGTATGGGATTGTAAAAAGACCAAATCTCGTCTGATTGGGGTGCCTGAAATTGAGGGGAAAATGGAACCAAGTTGGAAGAAACACTCTTCAGGATATCATCAGAACTTCCCCAACCTAGTAGAACAGGCCAACATTCAAATCAGAATACAGAAACGCCACAGATACTCTCGAGAAACAACTCCAAGACACATAATTGCCAGATTCACCAAAGTTGAAATGAAGGAAAAATCAGTTACCACAAGAGCCATCAGACTAACAACAGATCTCTCGGCAAACTCTACAAGCCAGAAGAGAGTGGGGGCCAATATTCAACATTATTAAAGAAAAGAATTTTAAACCGAATTTCATATCCAAGCTGAAACTAAGTTTCATCAGTGAAGGAGAAATAAAATCCTTTACAGATAAGCAAATGCTTGAGATTTCTCACCACCAGGCCTGCCTTACAAAAGAGACCCTGAAGGAAGCACTCAACATGGAAAAGGTGCCGGTCCCAGCCATTGCAAAGCATTTAAAATGTAAAGACCATGAGGCTAGGAAGAAACTGCATCAACTAGCAGGCAAAATAACCAGTTAATATCTGTGGGATCAGGGTTTCATAACAATCTTAACCTTAAATGTAAATGGACTAAATGCTCAATGAAAAAGACACAGACTGGCAAACTGGATAAGAAGTCAAGACCCATCAGTCTGCTGTATTCAGAGACCCATCTCTGCATAGAGACATACATAGGCTCAAAATAAAGGGATGGAGGAAGATTTACCAAGCAAATGGAGAACAAAAAAGCAGGGATTGCAATCCTAGTCTCTGATAAAACAGACTTTAAAACCATCAAAGATCCAAAAAGAGACAAAGGCCATTACATAATGGTAAAGGGATCAATTCAACAGGAAGAGCTAACTATCCTAATATATAATACTAATGAGAACTGATTCATAAAGCAAGTCATGAGACTTACAAAGAGACTTAGACTCCCATGCAATAATATTTGAGGAGACTTGCTAACCTCCACTGTCAACATTAGACGAATCAATAAGACAGAAAAGTTAACAAGGATGTCCAGGAATTGAACTCATCTCTGCAGCAAGCAGACCTAATGAACATCTATAGAACTCTCCACCCCAAATCAACAGAATATACATTCTTCTCAGCACCACATAAATTACTTACTCAAAATTATTATATAATTGGAAGTAAAGCACTCCTCAGCAAGTGTACAAGAACAGAAATTATAACAAACTGTCTCTCAGACCACAGTGTAATCAAACTAGAACTCAGGACTAAGAAACTCAATCAAAACACGCTCAACTACATGGAAACTGAACAACCTGCTCTGAATGACTACTGGGTATAGCAGAAATGAAGGCGAGAATAAAGATGTTCTTTGAATAATGGGGAACAAAAGATACAACATACCAGAATCTGGGACACATTTAAAGCAGTGTGTAAGAGGAAATTTATAGCACTAAATGCCCACAAGAGAAAGCAGGAAAGATCAAAAATTGACCTCTAACATCGCAATTAAAGAACTAAGAGAAGCAAAAGAGCAAACACATTCAAAAGCTAGCAGAAGGTAGAAATAGCTAAGATCAGAGCAGAACTGAAGGGAGATGAGACACAAAACCTCAAAAATCAATGAATCAGGAGTTGGTTTTGAAAAGATCAACAAATTGACAGACCACTAGCAAGACTAATAAAGAAGAAAAGAAGAATCAAATCGGCGCAATTAAAATGATAAAAGGGGATATACCACCGACCCACAGAAATACAAACTACCATCAGAGAATACTATAAACACCTCACATGGAAATAAACTGGAAACCTAGAAGAAATGGATAATTTCCTGGACGCTTACACTCTTCAAAGACTAAACCAGGAAGAAGTTGAATCCCTGAATAGACCAATAGTAGCTCTGAGAGTGAGGCAATAGTGTAGCCTACCAACCAAAGTCCAGGACCAGATGGATTCACAGCTGTGAATTCTACCAGAGGTATAAGGAGGAGTTGGTACCATTCCTTCTGAAACTATTCCAATCAATAGAAAAGAGTCCTCCCTAACTCATTTTATGAGGTAACATCTGATACCAAAGCCTGGCAGAGACAAAACAAAAAGAAATTTTGAATATCACAGTGAATTTATGGGTAAAAATCCTCAATAAAATACTGGCAAACCCGGATTCAACAACACATCAAAAAGCTTATCCACCATGGTCAAGTGGGCTTCATCCCTGGGATGCAAGGCTGGTTCAACATTCATAAAATCAATAAACATAATCCAGCATAAAGCAGAAGACCAAAGACAAGAACCACATGATTATCTCCAATAGATGCAGAAAAGGCTTTTGACAAAATTCAACAGCCTTCATGCTAAGCAGCTCAATAAATTAGGTATTGATGGAGCGATACCTCAAAATAATAAGAGCTGTTGTAATATTACAGCCAATATCATACTGAATGGGCAAAAAATTGGAAAATTCCTTTGAAACTGGCACAAGACAGGGATGCCCTCTCTCACCACTCCTATTATTCAACATAGTGTTGGAAGTTCTGGCTAGAGGCAATTAGGCAAAGAGAAATCAGGGGTATTCAGTTACTAGGAAAGAAGAAGTCAAATTGTCCCTGTTTGCAGATGACATGATTGTATATTTTAGAAAACCCCATTGTCTCAGCCCCAAATCTCCCTTAAGCTGATAAAGCAACTTCAGCAAAGTCTCAGGATACAAAATTAATGTGCCAAAAAATCCTGGCATTCTTATACACCAATAACAGACAAACAGAGAGCCAAATCATGAATGAACTTCCATTCACAATTGCTTCAAAGACAATAAAATACCTAGGAATCCAACTTACAGGGATGTAAAGGACCTCTTCAAGGAGAACTACAAACCACTGCTCAGTGAAATAAAAGAGGACACAAACAAATGGAAGAACATACAATGCTGCTGGATAGGAAGAATCAATATAAATTGAAAATGACCATACTGCCCAAAGGTAATTTATAAGATTCAATGCCATCCCCATCAAGCTACCAATGAGTTTCTTCACAGAATTGAAGGAAAAACTGCTTTAAAGTTCATGGAACCAAAAGAGCCCACATCTCCAAGACAATCCTAAGTCAAAAGAACAAAAGCTGGAGGCATCCACCTTCTGACTTCAAACTATACTACAAGGCTACAGTAGCAAAGCAGCATGGTACTGTAGTACCAAAAGCAGAGATATATGGTCAATGGAACAGAACAGAGTCCTCAGAAATAGCCACCACACATCACAAACCATCTGATCTTTGACAAACCTAGGAAGAGAAGCAAGAAATGGGAAGGATTCCTATTTAATAAATAGTGTTGGGAAAATTGGCTAGCCATAAGTAGAAAGCTGAAACTGGATCCTTTCCTTACTCCTTATCACGAAAATTAATTCAAGATGGATTAGAGACTTAAATGTTAGACCCATACCATAAAAATCCTAGAGGAAAACCTAGGTAGTACCATTCAGGACATAGGCATGGGCAAAGACTTCATGTCTAAAACACCAAAAACAGCGGCAGCAAAAGCTAAAATTGACAAATGGGATCTAATTAAACTAAAAGAGCTTCTGCACAGCAAAGAAACTACCATCAAGAGTGAACAGGCAACCTGCAGAATGGGAAGAAAAGTTTGCAATCTACTCATCTGACAAAGGGCTATGTCCAGAGCATTACAAAAGAACTCAAACAAATTTACAAGAAAAACAAACAACCCCATCAAAAGTGGGCAAGGATATGAACAGACATTTCTCAAAGAAGACATTCATACAGTCAACAGACATATGAAAAAATGCTCATCATCACTGGCCATCAAAATCTAAAATCAAAACCACAATGAGATACCATCTCTGGCAGTTAGAATGGCGGCGTCATTAAAAGTCAGGAAACAACAGGTGCTGGAGAGGATGTGGAGAAATAGGAACACTTTACACTGTTGGTGGGATTGTAAACTAGTTCAACCATTATGGAAAACAGTATATGCGATTCCTCAAGAGATCTAGAACTAGATGTACCATATGACCCAACCATCCCATTACCAGGGATGCCAAAAGGATTATAAATTATGCTGCTATAAAGACACATACCGCGTATGTTTTATTGCGGCATATTCTAATAGCAAAGACTTGGAATCAACCCAAATGTCCATCAGTGACAGATTGGATTAAGAAAATGGCACATATACACCATGGAATACTATGCAGCCATAAAGGATGAGTTTGGAGTCCTTTGTAGGACATGGATGCAGCTGGAAACCATCATTCTTAGCAAACTATCACAAGAACAGAAAACCAAACACGCGTGTTCTGCTCCTTAGGTGGGAACTGAACAATGAGATCCTTGGACTCGGAGAGGGAACATCACACACGGGAGACTATCATGGGGAGGGGAGTGGGAGGATTGCATTGGGAGTTATACCTGATGTAAATGACGAGTTGATGGGTGCAACACACCAACATGGCACAAGTATACATATGTAACAAACCTGCCGTTATGCACATGCTTGCCCTACAACTTAAAGAGTATAATAATAATAAATAAATTTAAAAAAAACTATAAAAACTGTTTTTCATCCTCTGATAGAAATGGTTTTAAAACACGATTTGCATGAGTGAAATATCCTTGAGCCTGATTTTGACTTACATAGGCTTTAATTTGCATATCAACAAAATGAAACATGGTAGTTCTCTACCCTTTTCTCCTGTCCTGACTTTCTTACTTACAGTCAAAAAGACTATTCTTTACCATAAATGTGTTGGTTTATTTCTACACTTTCAATTATATTTATTTGACATGTATGACTCTCTGTATGTCAGTATCACACAGTCTTGATTACAGGGGCTTAAGTTTTGATATTAACATTGTATCCTGAAAACATGCTCAATTTGTTTATTATTTATAATAGTTTTTGTGGAATCCTCATGAGTTTCTGTGTACATAAGGTCATGTCATCTGTGAGAAGAGATGCTTTACTTCTTTATAATTTGGATGACTTATTTCTTTTGTTACATATTCTGGCTAGAACCTTACTACAATATTGAATAAAAATGGGGAGAGCAAGCAGCTTTGTCTTGTTCCTGATCTTAATGAGAAAGCTTTCATTGTTTTACCATTAAGTATGATACTCGTTCTAGGTTCTCATACTTGCTCTTTATTAGGTTAAAGACATTTTCTTCTATTACTAATTTGTTGATTGTTTCATGGTGAAAAGATGTTGAAATTTGTCACTTTTTCTGCATCTTTTGAGAACATCGTGGGATTTTTGTTCTTAATGCTATTAATATGGTATATTGCATTGATTTACTTATGTATGTTGAATCACCCTTGCATGTTGGGATAGATCCCATGTTGTTGTGCTAAGTATTTCTTTTTGCATATTGCTGGATTTTTTTTTTGCTAGCATTTGTTTAGAATTTTATGTCTGTATTTATAAAATATATTGGCCTATAGTTGTGTGTTTTTTTCTTTTAATGTTTGTCTGGTTTGGGTATACCCATTTTCTTTTAATCTCCTGCAGTTAGGTATACAAGTTCACACTTTGATTGAAACTATTCCAGCAAATGTTAGAAAATCCAGTGTTCATATCTTTATATTCTATATCACTATCTCTTAATCATTTGTTATAATTAATTTCTGACTTTAGAAAATCCTCTATTTCATCAGCATTTATCCTTTGAAGAACTAAGTTAGGAGATACCTCCTATTTGTTTTGTGCCTTAAGAATAGAAGGTAGTAAAGTTGATGTTTGTGATCAGAAAGGATTTTTACAGAGCAGTGACCAAATTACATAATTGCTGTTCTGATTATCATAACAACAACAACAACAATAATATGTGTGTTAATTACTGAATTCTGCTTCTTCCATGCTCGGCGCTGCATAGAAAAACAAAACAAAACTTTAAGGAGTTTTCCCTCTGCATGGTCAATGAAAACAGTGTGATTCAGATGTTAAGCCACTGGCTGCTTCTCCATCCCTGATTACTTTCCATTCTCCTTGTCCAGGCTCCATGACTCAAGTGACTGAAAGACGTAGGGTCAGTGGAGTAGTCTAGTCTTTCTTATATCAGAGTATGGAAAGACTGGCTGCTTGAATGTGATCAAGGTAACATTTATTCACTCATTAATCAACTGGTGTTTATTGAGCCTCAATTATATACCAGACATTGTTCTAGGGAAAGGGAATACAGCAACAAATAAGATAGATATAGTGCTTGTTGCCATGAAACTTACCTTCTTGGAGTGGCATGGATATTACATTGTATAGTGCGGTCAACAAACTTTTGGTGTAAAAATATTTGCAGCTTTTATAGACCAGATGATCTCTGCCACATATATCAAGCCTGTGGTTGTGGTACAAAAGTACCCATAGAAATGCATAAATTAATGAGTGTGGATATATTCCAATGAAACTTTATTTACATAAACAGGTGGTGGGCCAGGTTTTTTGCTAGGGATGTAATTTTCCAACACTGGTCTAAATACATAATCATGAATACAGGAAATGAAATGGCAGCAAAACAGGGGATTTCTTTTTCATTATAAAGGCAGGTAAAACCAGAATGAGCCTGTGAAAGCCAGTTTCCTAAGACCTTTAAATTCTGCACAGGAATGGTGAATATAAAACTGCACTGTCTTGCAGAAAATAGGGAATTATTATGATTAAGGTGTACAAGACATGTCATAGAACATTCTTAAATCATTTTGTGTTATTATCAAATGATTTAGTTTCAAACTTTTCATATTCTGAGTCACAGTTTTGGTTGCTTTTCAAGTGTGCCTCAATGAAGCACAGTCTTATAATGTCTACTCTCTACGCTAAAAACTCATCTCTGACATTTTGTTCTTGTGTGGGCCAGAGTAGACAAAACACATGTAATATCTAGGGTTTGTTCCAAGGGTAGATGAAGTTTAAATTTGCTTTTATTTTTTAATGGATTATAAAACACATAACTTGAGCAAAGCCAAGAACAAATCAGCTACTTGGCATTTCTGAGACATTTTTGAAATGCTGGAAGTTATTCTTTGCCCAGGACTGTCATGGGAGATATGGAACCTCTGAAAAGGGTCACTTTAAACAGGGGATTGTAATAGTAATTATCGAATAACTTCTCCTTAAAAACTTCCTTTTAGATGCAGTTATTTTTAAGCAATATACTTTATATTCTGGCAGTTTGTTTCGGTTCACAGGTACTATTAGCATGCAGAAGTTTTGAGGCATTTTAATTCATTCTTTGATAAAGTACAAAAGTTAACATTTAAGACAAGATCTCTTCTGTTTATATGTTCTTCTGATTCTTGTTAAAGGTCTGGTTATACAGCTGTATGATGAGACTTGATTCCCATTTTTCTTTTTGTTGTCATCTTTGAGATGGGCATAAATAATCTTTAATTTTCTTGCTTAATCTATTCTGCGAGGTGAAGTGGTTTACCGTGGTGGTTTGACCTTTGTAGTATTATGTATGTTGGCAAGATGGACATGCATTTCTGTGATGCATGGTAATGAAAAATTAGTTTATAAAAGGATGCCACCTTCAGGTAATAGGAGGGAGCAGGAAGGAAGCCTTTATATAATAACACATTAGGGGCAATTTATTTCTGCAACAAGCTTCTGTATGAATTAAATTTTTCTTTCAAACAATTGAATTGTAACCCCAGATTCCCTCCCTCCTTTCTGAACTGTGATCAGAACTTTTTATTATTGAGGAAAGATTTATCATTCAGTTAATAAGTATTTGTGAATGTGATCTACACTTAATGTAAATTGAGAAAAGAATAGACAGTTACACCCACCGGCACACACACATAAGTTTGAATAATTAACCGTCGAATTTTTCACTCTCTCCTCATTGAGAAGAAGAATCCATAAAATGATCTCAAATACTTTCCCCCACCTCCCTTAATATCTACCCTCAAAATAATCTTATTTTTAAGTTTTTATTTGGGACAAATAGTCAGCAGATAGATTTCTAAGAAGGCATATAAAAGTTGATTAATGAGCCAAAGGTCATATTGCATAAAATATGTGGCAGAGAAAATATTAGGAAGTTTTTGGAAAAATATTTGTGGAGAAATACTTCTCTAAGTCAGCATTCCTACAACTGGGGAATTGCTTTTTGGCACAATACAGTGGATGGAAAAAGAAGGCAAGTGAATACTGCAAAAAGGGGCCAGAAATTAAAGACATAGTGTAGGCTACAAAGCCAAATGGACAGCCCTCAGAGCATGCTGAAAAAAGTAGGTGTATGTAAGGAAGAGTAGTTTCCCTTCATTTTATTTTCACTATAATTTCGTTTCCACTATAGCCCTTATTGTAAACAGTTGTAACCAAAATGGAATTTCCTTTTTAGCAATCTGTCTTCACTTTTTCTTTATAAATCAGAAGGATTAAAGAAGTAGGAAAATAATTCTCCTTTATGTCAAAGTTGTCCAAATATGAAGAGAGCTGTTTCTAAAGGTGGTAAATTTTCTGTTATTAGTAGGTTCAACTGTAGGTTGATTAGAAGCCACAGGGGGTAGTAAGAGCACATGGTCCAATCAGGCTCACAACTAGACCTAGTAGCACCAAAGACAGGGAGAAAGAACAAATAGTCTACAATATAAAAATAGTACTATTGAAGTATTTTCCCAGTAGACATAGGCACCAAGTAAGTTTATGTCTGAATTATGTTGGTCTGTCCCAAATAAATCCTCTATATTTTTAAAGATGAATTTGGTTTAAGAAACCAGGCTTTTTGTTTTGTAATTTAAATGTACCATAATGTTTAAAGCACTTTCTAGTTCAAAATTCTAAAAATGAGGAAACAGTGCTTTTTGTGTAAGTAAGAAAACATAAATAAAGAGGTCTTAACATCAGCAGACTGATATAATTAGAAATGTAACATGAAAATAAGGCATATTCTAATGGTTTCACACAGTGTCTCTGATAAGATTTGATCAATACACAAAGAACTGCAGAATGCAATAAAAAGAGCAAGATGTGATGCATTAAGCGTTTTGTTTTTAAAATGTTTTCCAAATATCATTTCATATCTGGCTACTGACATTAAATGCCATAAATTTTAGAAATTATAATCTATTGATTTGAATAGACATTTATTCAGAAAGATGTGCAAATAGCCAAGAAACACATCAAAAGATATTCAATATTATTGGTCATCAGGTAAATACAAATCAAAACTATAATGTGATACCACTTCACACCCACCAGGATGGCTAGAATCAGAAAGAAAGGAAATAAAAAGTGTTTAAAACATGGGAAATGGTGAATAGGAGGCAGAACCAACTTGCTGCTCCACTCCGATGGACAGAGCAGCATCCAGAGACTCACATGGTAAATTTTGCTTCAAGAACTGTGGCAGGAACATACCAGGAAAGCATAGGGAAACCACAGACCCTTTGAAGGAGGTGGATTGTGGCTGCAGGCTCTGTAGGACAGCCAAGGAATGGAGTTTGCTTGCTTTCTCAGCTGTGAGATTTGTAACCTGGGGCAAGTTTTTGGCCCAGCTCACCAACTGCCTGGAAAAAAACTCAGTGCTGTTGGGGGGTGGGGGCACAGTAGGAGTGAGACAGGCCTTTCAGATTACAGGCTGCATGAGAGCTGGGTGGGACCTGTGGCTGCCAGCTTTCTCCCACTTCCATGGCTATCTGTGTGATGCAGCAGAGGCAGCCATAATACCCCTTGGAACATAAAATCCATTGGCCTGGAAACCACATCCCATTCCCCACAGCCATTGCAGCAAGCCCCACCCAAGGAGAGTGTGAGCTCAGACACGTCTAATGGTGCCCCCACCTGATGGTGTTTCTCTACCTGCCCTGGTAGCCAAAGACAAAAGACATAATATCTTGGGATCTCTATGGCTCTGCCCCCTGCCTGACCCTAGGGCAAGCTTGTATCCTTCCTATACTACTGCAGGTGATGCACTCTTGAAAGTGCACCCTCCTGGCTGCAGGTCAACAAACACAAAAGCATCTCACTAAACAAAAATACAACCAAGGTCTCTCACAGAACCCACTTCACTCCTCTGGTACCTCCACTGAAGTAGATGCTATTATCCACAGTTGAGAGCATTAAGATGGATCACATCACAGGACTCTTTGCAAACACTCTCCAATACCAGCCCAGAGCCTAGTGGTTCTGCTGGGGGGCTAGATCAACAAGAGAAATAAAAATAGCTGCAATTTGGCTCTCAGAAAGCCCCATCTCTAGGGGAAGAGGGGAGCACTAAATAAAGGGAGCACCCTGTAGGACAAAAGAATCAGAAGAGCAGCCCTTTAATCCCAGATCTTCCCTCTGACATAGTCTACACAAATGAGAAGGTAATATGGTAAATATGACAAAACAAGGTCCTTTAACAACCCCAAAAGATCACTCTAGCTAAACAGCAGTGTGTCCAAACCAAGAAAAAATCTCTGAACTGCCAGAAAAAGAATGCAGAACATTGATTGTTAAGTTGATCAAGGAGGCATGAGAGAATGACAAAGTCCAACTTAAAGAAATTAAAAAAAAAAAAAAGATACAGGATATGAATGGGAAAAATCTCCACTGAAATAGATAACAGAAACAAAAAACAATCACAACATCTGGAAATCAAAGACACACTTAGAGAAATGCAAAATGCACTGGAAAGTCTCAGCAATAGAATGGAACAAGCAGAACAAAGAACTTCACAGTTCATAGAAAAGGATTTTGAATTAACCAAATCCAACAAAGACAAAGAAAAAAATTTTTTCTAAAATGAACAAAGCCTCCAAGAAGTTTGGATTATGTTAAATGACCAAACCTAAGAATAATTGGTGTTCCTAAGGAAGAAGAAAAATAAAATGTTTGGAAAATGCAATTGAGGGAATAATCAAGGAAAACTTCTGTGGCCTTGCTAGAGATCTAGACATCCAAATACAAGAAGCTCAAAGAACACCTGGGAAGTTCATTGCAAAAAGATCATCACATAAGCACATAGTAGTCAGGTTATCTAGAGTCAGGATGAAGGAAAGAATCTTAAGAGCTGTGAGGCAAAAGCATCAGGTAAACTCTAAAGGAAAATCTATCAGATTCACAGCAGATTTCCCAGCAGAAACCCTACAAGATAGAAGGGATTGGAGTCCTGTTGTTAGCCTCCTTAAACAAAACAATTAGCAACCAAGAATTTTGTATCACACAAAACTAAGCTTCATAAATGAAGGAAAGTTATAGTCTTTTGCAGAGAAACAAATGCTGAGATAATTTGCCACTACTAAGCCAGCACTACAAGAACTGAAAAAAAGAACTCTGAATCTTGGAACAAATCCTTGAAATGCACCAAAATAGAATCTCCTTAAAGCATACATTTCACAGGACCTATAAAACAATAACAATTTTTTTTTTTAAAAAAAGGTATCAGGCAATAAATAGCATGATGGATAGAATAGTATCTCATATCTCAATACTAACAATGAATGCAAGTGGCCTAAATGGTCCACTTAAAAGATACAAAATGGATAAGAATTCTCCATCCGAGTATCTGCTGTCTTCAAGAGACACACTTAACATATAAGGACTCACATAAACTTAAGGTAAAAGGGTGGAAAAGGATATTCTGTGAAAATGGACATCAAAAGCAAGCCAGAGTAGCTATGCTTTTTTCTTTTCTTTTTTCTTTTTTTTTTTTTTTTCAGTACAGAGCCTTGCTCTGTTGCCCAGGCTGGAGTGCACTGGTGTGATCTTGGCTCAGTGCAACCTCCGCCTTCTGGGTTCAAGCAATTCTCCTGCCTCAGCCTTCTGAGTAGCTGGGATTTGCAAACACCCACTACCATGCCTGGCTAATTTTTATATTTTTAGTAGAGACAGGGTTTTACCATGTTGTCCAGGCTGGTCTTGAACACCTGACCTCAGGTGATTCACCCATCTCAGCCTCCCAAAGTGCTGGGATTACAGGTGTGAGCCACTGCACCCAGCTAAGTAGCTATTCTTACATCAGACAAAACAAACTGTAAAGCAACAGCAGTTAAAAAATACAAAGAAGGACATTGTATAATAATAAAAGGACTAAGCCAACAGGAAAGTACCACAGTTCTATATATATATGCACCTAACAATGGAGGTCCAAAATTTATAAAACAATTACTACTAAACCTGAGAAATGAGATAGACAGCAACACAATAATAGTGGGGGATTTCAGTACTCCACTGACAACACTAGACAGGTCATCAAGACAGAAAGTCAACAAAGAAGCAATGGACTTAAATTATACCCTGGAACAAATGAACTTAACAGATATTTACAGAATATTCTACACAACAACTGCAGAATCTACATTCTATTCATCAGCACATGGAACATTCCTCAAGATAGACCATATTGTAGGACACAAAACAAGTCTCGACAAATTTAAAACAAATGTAAATTATATCAAGTACTCTCTCAGACCACAGCTGAATATAATTGGAAATTAACTCAAAAAGGAACCCTGAAAACCATGCAAATACATAGAAATTAAATAACCTGTTCCTGAATGATCTTTGGGTCAACAATGAATGCAGGATAGAAATTAAAAATTTATTTGAACTGAACAATAATAGTGACACAACCTATCAAAACATCTGGGATACAGCAAAAGTGGTGCTAAGAGGAAAGTTCATAGCATTAAATGTCTACATCAAAAAGTCTGAAAGAGCACAAATAGAAAATCTAAGGTTACACCTCAATGAACAAGAGAAAAAAGAGAAAAAACAAACACAAATCTAGAAGAATAAAAGAAATAACAAAGATCAGAGCAGAACTAAATGAAATTGAAACAAAAAATACAAAAGATAATTGAAACAAAAAGCTAGTTCTTTAATACACATATATATATGTTGAGATATATATATATATATATTTGATAGACCATTAGTGAGATTAACCAATAAAAGAAGAGAGAACATGCAAACAAGCTAAATGAGAAACAAAACAGGAGATAGTACAACCAATATCACAGAAATACAAAAGATCATTTAAGGCTACTATGAACACCTTTATGCATATAAACTAGAAAACTTAGAGGAGATGGATAAATTCCTGGAAATATGCAACCCTTGTAGATTAAACCAGGAAGAAATAGAAACTTTGAACAGATGAATAACAAGGAACAAGATTGAAGTGGTAATAAGAAAATTGCCAATAAAAAAAAGTTTAGTACCAGATGGATTCACAGCTGAATCATACAAACATTCAAAGAATATTTGGTACCAATCTTATTGGCACTATTCAAAAAGATAGAGAGGGAATCCTTCCTAAATCATTCTATGAAGCCAGTATCACCCTAATACCAAAACCAGGAAAGGACATAACAAAAAAAGAAAACAACAGACCAACATCTCTGATGAATATAGATGCAAAAATCCTCAAAAAATTACTAAGAGAATCCAACAGCATATCAAAAAGATAATCCACCATGATAAAGTGGGTTTTATACCAGGGATGCAGGAATAGTTTAACATATATAAGTCAATAAATGTGATACACCACATAAACAGAATTAAAAACAAAAATTTCATGATCATCTAAATAGATGCAGAAAAATGCGTTTGACAAAATTCAGCATCCCTTTATGATTAAAATCCTCGGCAAAATTGGCATAGAAGGGACATACCTTAAGGCAAAAACAGCCATCTAGGACAAACCCACAGCCAACATTATACTGAACAGGGAGGAGTTGAAAGCATTTCCCCTGAGAACTGGAACAAGATACGGACACCCACTTTCACCACTTCTATTCAACATAGTACTGGAAGTTCTAGCCAGAGCAATCAGACAAGAGAAAGAAATAAACGGCATCCAAATCAGTAAAGAGGAAGTCAAACTGTTGCTATTCACGGATGACACAATCATATACCTAGAAAACCCTAAAGACTCATCAAAAATACTCCTTGAACTGGTAAATGAATTCAGCAAACTTTCATGATACAAAGTTAATGTACACAAGTCAGTATCTCTGCTATACGCCAACAGCAATCAAGCTGAGAATGAAATCAAGAACTCAACTCCGTTTACAACAGCTAAAAAAACAAAAAACAAACAAACAAAAAACCTTACGGATATACCTAACCAAGGACGTGACAGAGCTCCATGTAGTTTTACATGGAAAACTACAAAACATTGCTGAAAGAAATCATAGATGACACAAACAAATGGAAACACATCTCATGTTCATGAATGGGTAGAATCAATATTGTGAAAAAGACCATACTGCCATAAGAAACTTACAAATTCAATGCAATTCCCATCAAAATACCATCATTCTTCACAGAACTAGAAAATACAATCCTAAAATCCATATAGAACCAAAGAAGAGCCCACACAGCCAAAGCAAAACTAAGTAAAAGAACAAATCTATAGACATCATATTACCCAACTTCAAACTATACTATAAGGCCATAGTAGCAAACATAGCATGGCACTGGTATAAAGATAGGCATATAGACCAATAGAACAGAATAGAGAACCCAGAAATAAAGCCAAATACTTACATCCAACTGATCTTTAACAAAGCAAATAAAAACATGAAGTGGGGAAACGACACCCTATTCAACAAATAGTGCTGGTATAATTGGCAAGCCACATGTAGAAGAATGAAACTGGATCCTCATCTCTCACCTTATACAAAAATCAACTCCATTTGGATCAAAGACTTAAATCTAAGACCTGAAACCCTGAAAATTACAGAAGATAACATGGGAAAAACCCTTGTAGACATTGGCTTAGGCAAAGACTTCATGACCAAGAAACCAAAAGCAAATGTGCCATAAACAATCATAAATAGATGGGACTTAATTAAACTAAAAAGCTTCTCCACAGCAAAAGAAATATAGCAGATTTAACAGACAACTCACAGAGTGGGAGAAAGTCTTCACAATCTATAGCTGCAACAAAGCGCTAAGATCTAGAATCTACAAGGAACTCAAACAAATCAAGAAAAAAATCATGCAATCACATCAAAAAGTTGGCTAAGGACATGAATAGATGATTCACAAAAGAAGATATACAAATGTCAACAAACATATGAAGAAATGCTCAACATCACTAATAATCAGGGAAATGCAAATAAAAATCGCAGTGCAGTAACACCTTACTCCTGCAAGAATGGCCATAATTAAAATAATAATAATACATATTGGCATGGATTGCTGAAAAGAGAACACGTTTACACTGTTGGTGGGAATGTAAACTATTACAACCACTATGGAGAGAGAGAGAGAGAGTCTGGCTCTGTTGCCTAGGCTGGAGTGCAGTGGCATGATCTCAGCTCACTGCAACCTCTGCCTCCCAGGTTCAAGCAATTCTCCTGCCTCAGCCTCCCCAGTAGCTGGGACTACAGGCACATGCCACCACGCCTGACTAATTTTTTGTGGTTTTATTAGAGACGGAGTTTCACCATGTTAGTCATTACAGTCTCAATCTCCTGACCTAGTCATCTGCCCCCCTCGGAATATATTTTCAAAATTAATTGTAGAGTTTAAACAGATGAATTGCATGACATGCGAATATAGGTATATAGGTATATATCCTACTAGAGTAGTTTTAAAAATTATACTCTGTTTTCTCCAAAAAGATATTATGCATAACAATTGCACAATAATTACATCTTCCTCTGTAAGATTCAAAGAATGCTTTCACAGTCAAGAAAAAGATCAATAGTTCACAATTTTAAAATTAAAATGCCTAGCAAATTCTGATTCAGCCTCTCTCTATCTCCCACCAAAATACTTATGAGGACATTAAAAAGGTAAGAGCTAAAGCAAAATTCTGTACTGGCAATCTATTACCAAAAACTTTGACTTACCAGCAACAACTAGATTAAGCATGCCAACCAGTAAAAAGATAGAAAATCCATATGACCCAGCCATCCCATTACTGGGGATATACCCAAAGGATTATAAATTATGCTGCTATAAAGACACATGCACACGTATGTTTATTGCAGCACTATTCCTAATAGCAAAGACTTGGAATCAGCAAATGTCCATCAGTGACAGATTGGATTAAGAAAATGTAGCACATATACACCATGGAATACTATGCAGCCATAAAAAAGGATGAGTTTAAGTCCCTTTGTGGGACATGGATGCAGCTGGAAACCATCATTCTTAGCAAACTATCACAGAACAAGCCAAACACACATGTTCTCACTCACTTAGGTGGGAACTGAACAACTTGAATCACTTGGACTCAGGAAGGGGAACATCACACACGGGGCCCTATCATGGGGAGGGGGGAGGGAGGATTGCGTGGGAGTTATACCTGATGTAAATGTGAGAGTTGATGGGTGCAGCAGACTAACGTAACAGAGTATACATGTCTTAACAAACCTGCAAGTTATGCACATGTACCCCTACAACCCAAGTATAATAATAATAAATAAATAAATAAATAAATAAAATTGAAATGTTGTAAAAGTTAAAAAGTTACGGAAGATAAAAAAAAAAGAAAATCCTTTATCTCTTTGTGGTTGTTTGTACCCTGAATCTGATACTCAAGTATCGGACCAAGGACAGAAATGGTTAGGCTTCTCTCTGCTTCAAGGAAGCTGCTTGCTTTTGGAAATAAGGCTAATGCTGTTATATTACGTCACCCATCTCCACTCATTCGAAATTTATATAGAGATTTCAACTCTGAGAATACAGCATGTCAAGAAGCCTAAGACAGATATTATATCCTGAGAAATACAGTTCCATAACTAAAGTTTGTGGGTGGAGACAGAAAAAGGCCTTGCTATATCTGAAAAGAGGTTTGTGTCATTATTTTGGACAAAGTGTGGGACAAGAATGATCTAAATATCTCATTTGATGGCAGTCAGCAAGTTTGAATAGTTCTTACTTTGTTCAAGGATCAGTAAATATGTATATCATTATATTAATATATACTTGAGATATATTAATATACTTTCATAAATATAAATATATATATGTAGCAAACCTATATACTAAATACATATTTATGTATAGATATAAATGGTATATATTGTTAAATATATGTACATATTTAAATATACATATATATAAAGTGTATATATTTTAAAATATATATTTGGTATATGTATATATACACTTACATTGTTAGTAGAATATGCTACATATATAAATATATGTGTGTATATATTATGTGTATATATTAGTTATGTATATCTATATATATATTTAAACATATATACAGATATATGCCTATATTCAATACTTTATCATAAAGAAATTTGGGCCAGTTTGATACAGAAGCAATTTTTCAAAGTATCTATGTTTAAATCTCTTTGATTGCTAACAATATACTAAGCAAATTTATTCAATTTTTAATAATATACAATTTATTTTCATAGGTTTACCTTTTGTATTCTTTATTTATGAATTTCCTATTTTTATCCTTCAAACATTTTTCTACTGGGATGTAGGCAGTTGTCTCATTTATTTGTTAGAACTCTACATAGCAAGGGTTTGAACTCTACTCTATGTTGCAAATGTTACCTGCATTTCACTCACCTTTCAATTTTAAGTGTTCTTGAGATTGTTTAGATACAGAAATTTAAAAATAAAATTGTAGTTGATTCTTTTTGTCTTATCCTATGAAGTTTTTCAATTGTCTGTCATTATTTTCTAATTTGAAATAACACCTTTAGGATTTATAAAGTTTATCAACATATATAAAGATGTAGATTACATAAACATTTTTTGCTATTCTTGCACCAGTACTAAGTTGATTTATTTTAGCTTTATATTCCATCAATATTTTTAATCTAATAGTGCAAGCAAGGTCTCTTCATTATTCTTATTTTCAAAATTATCTTGGCTGTATCACCTCATTAGCACTTAGAGATGATATTTAGATCAGTTTGTCAAATTTTCCTCCTAACAAATAATATGGCATATCTTGTTTTTATAGAAGATTTTGTCTTTTATTTACCACAGTAAAGTTTTACAGTTTACTTGATGGAGATCCAACACATTTTCCAAAGTTATTCTAAGAGATTTTATCATTTTTGTTGCTGGCATAGAATACTTTTAAAGATAATAGTTATTTTTCTGTTGATATTTAATATTTGAACAGAATATATATTCTCTGGTACAATACAGTATATTTTAGAACAAGATAATTAAATGAAATATTTAAATTCATAAAATTCTTATGCATTTGGGTTACCTTGATTTGTTAAATTCTATGACAAAAAAATCATTCCAATGTGGGTTTGTCTGCTGTTTCTCTTTGCACGTTCATTAATGTTTCCTTTTTTGTGATATAAACCTTATTTTCTATCTAGAATACCTGTTTTATTAACATGAAATATTACTTTTATCCAAACTTACAACCCCTTGATTTTTTTTTCAGATATTAACATCACGAAGCCCACTTTCTTTATATTAGCCCTTAATGTGTTGGTACTTTTCTCATTCCTTTTTTTGAACTTTTTATTTCATTATGCTTTAAGCATTGTTCTTTATGAACTAGGAGAGATAGATGTATTTGCTATGTCAGTAGAGGGAAAGATATTTATTAAAAAAATTACTCTCTTGTTTTTCTAGACCAAGTAACTAGGTGGATTATGGTACCATTTACCGAGTTAAGGGATACCTGGGGAATAATAGGTTTGGAGAGTTGGAAATAAGTGTGTTTCAGATGTATTCAGTCGGATGCAAAGATAATTAGTAGACAATTAATACACAAGTCTGGATTTCAAAGTTAGTGTTTAGGAGATTTAATTTTTGGAGTAGCCAGACTGATAGGTGATATTTAAATCTATGAGACTTGATATGATCACCTTGAGTGAGGGTACAAGAGTGAAAGCAATAGAAGTCTGTGGACTTCTAGGGCACTAAGCTCTAGGGCACTTTAACATTTTTATTTTTACTTTTTTATTTTTATTTTCTTGGTAGGTGTATATATTTATAAGGTACATGAGATGTTTTGATGCAGGCATGCAATGTGTAATAATCACATTATAGAAAATGGGGTACAAATTCTCTCAAGCATTTGTACTTTGTGTTACAAAAACAAACATCATATGTTATCACTTATTTGTGGGATCTAAAAATCAAAACTATTGAACTGATGAAGGTAGAAAGTAGAAGGATGGTTCCCAGAGGGTGGAAGGGTAGTGGAAGGCTGGTGGCAGGGAGATGGGGATGGTTAATGGGTACAAAAAGTAGTTACATATGATAAATAAAATCTAGGATTTGATAGCACAACAAGGAGACTATAGTCAATAACATTTTAACATTTTTAGATGGGAGGAAGAGGATTCAGCAAAGGAGCACAGGAAGAGGCCTCAGTAACATAAGATGAAAACCAGGGGAGTGTGTTTTCCTAGAAGCAGAAGGGAAACTTTCCGAGAGGCAAGAAGCGAACAACTCTGTCAAAAGTTTCCGAACTCTCCAAATGAAGTTTAAGTGGTGAAGGAAATATTTTATATCTGTGCTGTGCAACACAGTAACCACTATCCACAAGTGGCTCCTAAGCACTTGAAGGATGGCTACTGCAACTGAGGAACTGAACTTTTTGTTTTACCTCAATCTTAATTGCCAAATGTGCCTTGTTTCTGTTACACTAAACAGTGCAGCTTGAGCTTTGAAAGATGAACACAGACAATTGTCCATTTGGTACCTCAGTTTTCTTGGAATGGAGGGGACAAAAGTTGTGTCAGAGTGGGCTGAAGCATAAGACAGAAGAAATCATTTCAGTAATATCACATTAAGGGAAAAATCAGGTTGCAAAGTCATATGTGGAGTGAGATTCCTATATTATTATATTATATAAAGACAAAAAAACTGAAAAGAATATACATTAAAATAACAATGGATTATCTCTAAGTAGTGAGATAATGCTCCTTTTCACACGATTTTTAAATTATACAATTTTTACAATAGTTACATGTTCTTTACATAATTCTAAAAATGCAATTAACATTATTTTAAATGCAAATTTCAGCCATTGAACGATAAAAAAAATTATTTCATGTTTGATGAAATTGGGGTATTTAAATATGATTCCCTCAGTGATGTCAAATATATTAGATCAACATTTTCTACTTTCAAAAAATAGAGCTGGAAGTTGATAATTCAAGGAAATTACAAGATCTTTGACCTTCCATTAAGTCTTTGACTTGAATATAATGTAAATCTTTCTGAAGTTAAATGGCTATAAATGGGCATTTTAGTACATTATCTCAGTATATTTAAATTGTACAATTCTTTCAACAATACTTACTCTAGATTTAACTTTTTAAAAGTATGATGATTGGGAATTTATTCCACATCAAATTTAAATATAATTAAACTTTGAATTCCTGAGAATTATTGAACAGTCTGGAATATTAAATAAAATTAATATTGCCATGAATTTTGTAAATTTTTAAAAATAATGCTTCTGATTAGTAACTATTATTAGACTTTAAAATACCTAAAATGTTATAACATTGGTATTCCATGAACATACATCTTTGTTAATAAACTGTAATCTATTTTCTAATAGAGTTTTCTTCAGTTTGATATTTACCTCCATTTATCTGAGCACTGTTATACTTTTGTATAAAGGGTGACATTGCTCTCTTGCCTAATTTATTAAAATAAAAAAATAAGCTTTGATTAAAATCTGTGGCCTTCCATCTTGTGAATCTCCATGGATTTTCTTTAAGATTCTGAGCAAAAGGAGGCAGGTGTATGGCTTATGAATTTTCAAGATGATTTTGGTTCCAAAACCATTGATTGTATTATCTGCTTATAATGACTGTAAACAGAAATGAGAAAATGGTATCAATTGGAATCTAATGAAACATAATTTTTTCATTATGTTTGGCACAGCATCACAAACATGTTAACTTCTTTCCATTCCCCAAATTCTCTCAAACTCCAGAATTCTTACTAATACTCTGGCAGAAAGCATAAACCCGAGGCCCAGGTAATTTGTAAAATGCACAGAAAAGATGATTATTGTCCATGTTTTCCCAAGATAATTCCCCTAACATTGCGTTAGGTGTAGCATAGAAGAAAGAACATTGGGTCAGGAGTAAGAAAACCCAGATTACCTTCCCAGGCTTCTGTTTGCATCCAGTGTGTGTGATACTGGGCATATTATTAAAACTCCTTGTGATTGGATTCCTTGTTAAAAAATAAAGTGTAGGTCTTAATGGTTTTTACTTAATAGGGCTATCTCTGGTGATTACATTCTGAAACAACTTTTTAATGCACCTAGCAGAGTTTCTAACCTCCAAAAAATATCAAATAAACATCTCCCTTCTTCAAGGGAGTTCATCAAATCCAAGTTCCACTTTCATTCTGCCTTTTTATTCGTGTGTTTGAGGGCATACTATTTAACTTCTCTAACCTTAGCAATCTGTACAAAGACAATAATATTATTAATTATCCTGTGAGATTTTCTTGAAGATTATAGCCTAGTATGGGATTACATATGTGATGTTTCTCACAAGACAGTAAGTAGATAACATTAGTGGTTCATCTAAAATTTGCTTCAAAAATGTACCAATACTAATATATGCAGGATGCAAGCAACACAATTCTTATCTTTCCTCTCTTCCTTTCTTCAGCAAACATGGTGAAGCTACTTTTGGTCTCAAATGACCCAAATCTTTATAAAAGGCACAATATATCTCTCACAATATATCAACGTGGGCCAAACTGAGAAAATATCTTGCAAATTATTGTTATAGTCAAAGAAAGAGAAGATATGGGACAGAACTTCAACAGGATTGTGGCAGGAAAATTAGTGTTTTTCAAAATACTTTGTTCTTTTTAAAGATCACTTAAATTCCAATTTTTTCTATTATAATGTGATAAAGTTGTCAGCTGCCAGGTGCATTCATATTATATGACAAAGTGTTTCTCATGGAAGGCAGGATGTCCAAATCCATATTTATGAATGCCATCACATATACAGCCAAGTGAAATGCTGAAGCACTTACCTGGATAATTCTTGCTCAATGCCTTACGTCATTACAAAAAGAAAGGTATTAATTTAAAGGGCAAATTTTTCAACTTGAATATTATTAAAATTACAATTTTTAATTTGCATGTTCAGATACATCACAAGTGAAACAAAAGATTAAAAATAACTATACTATATGATATGGTTTTGATTTGTGTCCCCACCCAAATCTCATGTTGAATTGTAATCCCCAATGTTGAAGGAGGAACCTGGTGGGAGGTGATTGGGTCATAGAGGCAAATTTAAGTGGTGTTCAGCCTGAAGGTGTACAGAGGGCAGGAGTTCAGGCTTGGGAGCTCCTACCTGCATTGCAGAGGATGCATGAAAACACCTGGATGTCCAGGCAGAAGTCTGTGGCAGAGGTGGAGCCCTCATGGAGACCCTCTTCTAGGAAAGTGCAGAGGGGAAATGCAGGTTTGGAGCCCCTATGCAGAGTCCCCACTGAGGCATTGCCTAGTGGATCTGTGAGAAGAAGGCCACCATCCTCCAGACCCAGGAATGGTAGATCTACTGACAGCCTGCACCATGTGCCTGGTGAAGCTGGAGGCACTCAATGCCAGCTCATGAAAGCAGCTGATGGGACTGTACCCTGCAGAGCCACAGGGCCAGAGACGCCCAAGGCCTTGAGAACCCACCCCTTGCATCAGTGTGGCCTGGATGTGAGACATGGACTCCAAGTAGTTTATTTTGGAGGTTTAAGATTTAGTGCCTACTCTGCTGGGTTTTGAACTTGCATGGGGCCTGTAGCCTCCTTTTATTGGCCTATTTCTCTCTTTTGAAATTGGTGTATTTACCAAATGCCTGTAGCCCCATTGTATCTTGGAAGTACCTAACTTGTTTTTGATTTTACAAGCTCATAGGCAGAAGATACTTGCTTTGTCTCAGATGAGACTTTGGACTGTGAACTTATGAGTTAATGCTGAAATAAGTTAAGACTCGTAGGACTGTGGAAAAGGGATGACTGTATTTTCAATGTGAGAAAGACATGAGATTTTTTGGGGGCCGGGGCAAAATGATATGCTTTGGATTTGTTTCCCCACACAAATCTTATAATTCCCAATGTTGGAGGAGGGGCCTGATGGGAGGTTATTGGATCATGGGGTCAGATTTCCTTTTGCTGTTCTCATGATAGTGAGTGAGTTCTCATGAGATCTGGTTGTTTAAAAGTGCATAACACCTCCTCTTCACTATCTTCCTCCTGCTCCAGCCATGTAAGTAGTGCCTCCATCCTCTTCACCTTCTCCATGATTGTAAGTTTTCTGAGGCCTCACTATTCATGCTTCCTGTACATCCTGCAGAACCATGAGCCATTTAAACCTCTTTTATAAAATAAATTATCTGCCCTTAGGTAGTTCTTTACAGCAATACAAGAATGGACTAATATGCCATATAATAATATAAATATTATTGTGATTAGTTTGAGGGCAAAATAAAAATAATTAAACAATTTGAAATAATATTTCTTTATTTTACATATAATACACACTCAGGGACAAAAAAGGAAATGAAAAGTGTAAATGGAAAAGATCACCTACAACTCAGAAACACCTACCATTAACATAAAATGTATTTTAAAATAAAAACAGTAATTTACATGGGATGACAAGGCAACTATATAATTGTATCAACTGATGATTTCGCAGATTATTACACAAACTAACTCAGTAATAAGCAGTTTTGCCATTTTGTGGCAATGATTTTATATAACTTCACTAGAAAAAAATGCATTCTGAAGTAAAAGAAAATTGATATGCTATTACTAAGTTAATAAAAATCTTGACTCCTGATACCATTTAATGGCTTGTATGTTTTTAAAAATTAACCAATAAATGAAAGCTTATGTTCACACAGAGACTTAATGCACACATGTTTATAGAAGCTTTGCTTTTAATAGTCTAGAACTAATAAACCTCAAATTGTTGATCAACAAATGAAAGAATAAAAAAATTGTGGTATATGCAATAAAAAGAATTAATTCTTGACGTACATAACACATAAGAACCTCAAAATACAGACAGTCCCCAACTTGCATTGGTTCTACTTAAAAATTTCTTAACTTTAGAGTACAAAAGTGATATGCACCTAGTAAAAATCATACTTTGAATTTTGATCTTTTCCAAGGCTACTCATGTAGTAATAAAGATAATCTCTTGCAATGTTGTACGGTGGCAGCCGGCCACAGCTCCCAGTCAGCCACAGCACCATGAGTGTCAAGAAATAACACTGTGCGGCCGGGCGCGGTGGCTCAAGCCTGTAATCCCAGCACTTTGGGAGGCCGAGACGGGCGGATCACAAGGTCAGGAGATCGAGACCATCCTGGCTAACCCGGTGAAACCCCGTCTCTACTAAAAAATACAAAAAACTAGCCGGGCGAGGTGGCGGGCGCCTGTAGTCCCAGCTACTCTGGAGGCTGAGGCAGGAGAATGGCGTGAACCCGGGAGGCGGAGCTTGCAGTGAGCTGAGATCCGGCCACTGCACTCCAGCCTGGGCGACAGAGCGAGACTCCGTCTCAAAAAAAAAAAAAAAAAAAAAAAAAAAAAAGAAATAACACTGTGCTCTGCAGTGTACTGTATTTAATACATCACATGAGAAATTTAGTACTTTATTATAACATAGGCTTTGTGTTGGATGATTTCATCCAACTGTGGGCTACTGTAAGTGTTCTGAGCACGTTTAAGGTAAACTAAGCTAAGTTATGATGTTCCATAGGTTAGGTACATGAAATGCATTTTGACTTGCAATATATTAAACTTACAATGGGCTTACTGGAACATAGCCCATTGCAAGTCAAGGAACATCTGTAATGTGATCTGTAAAAGAAGCAAGAAAAAAGTACATTATGTAAAAACTTATTAATAGAAAGTTCTAGAAATTGAAAAGTAACCTATAGTGACAGAAAACAGATTAGCAGCTGCTACACACAGGGGAAGGGAGGGTAGTCATAGAGGTAGGTGGAGACATATTGTGGTGTGTGAAAAGAGATGGAAAGAATAAATTATTAAGGAGTACTAGAAAATTTCTGGCGATGTTAGATTTGATACTTTCATGATTGTGGTGATGGCTTCACAGTTGTGAACATGTGTCAAAACCACGCAATTATACACTTGAAACACAAACAATGAGGTTTATTACATATCAATTATACCTCAGTAAAGCTATTAAGAAAATAACATATCCTACATCCTATTCACCTCTGTTAAAAAGAAAAAGAAAATGACAGGCTTTTATGACACTTTTTGACATTCTGTGTCTTTGTTCTATGATGCTCAACAACCAAGATCTTTGGAAACATTACAGTTTCCTCCAGAAAAGTAGAAATGAATATTTAAACTTCTTGGACATTAGTTATTTGCAAGTCTGGCAAGTTATCTTTCTAAATTATCCTCTGACTCTTGTACCTTTAGCACAAACTCCTTTGCTTTTGTAAGCACACGCACACACACACACACACACACACACACGTCTCTAGCAGCCTCCAGAGCACTGAAAAGTCTTCATTTCTAAGATTATTATTTTGACTTTCTCTCTTGTATTCTGCTTTCATTCTCTGAAATGTCATAAAGCCAACTGATTGATGTTGTATTGAAATTTCCATTTTGAGCTAAATGAATACTGAAATATCCAATGATTTTTGCCACCAGTTATGTTACCAGACTCAACCACTTTAACACAGAACCTTGCAACACAAGAAGTTAAAAAATAAGCTCGGTTTTCCCATGTCTGCTCATGACAGAATATTCCACATTTCTGCATAGATAAAGCTTCTCATTTTTATTTAAGTTTCCACAAGTGCTGAGTTTGTTTTCCTTGGCAATGTGTAATGTGTTAGGAGATGTATGCTTGTGTGCATGCATGTGTGTATGTGTGTGTGTGTGTACATATTTTCTTTGGAACAAATTAGTAAAATTGGAATCTTACAAATTGTTAGGAGTAGAAATGTTTATGAAAAATTTGAAAATATCATCCTGAATGCATTATATTTTCCAGTAAGTTTCTCAAAAGCCATCATATTTTTAATAACAGCTTTATTGAGATATAATTTACACAACATGAAATTCAAATTTTTAAAGTGCATGATTTATAGTATATTCACAGAGTTGTGCAAAAAATCACGATGTTTATTTTCAGATATCTTAAACACCACCAAAATAAACCTCATATGCAACAGCAGTCCCTCTCTATTCTCCCTTTCCATCCAGCTCCTGTCAAACACTAATCTGCTTCCTATTTCTATGGATTTATCCATTCTAAACATCTAACATAAGTGGAATTATATAATAAATGGGTATTTGTGACTGTTTTCTTTCTCTTATGTTGTTGTCCATTTTTAAAATTTTATCCATGCTAGTGGGGTTGAAGTAGGATTTCATTGTGGTTTTGATTTATATTTACCTAATCACTAATGAGGTTTAACATTTTTCATGTGTTTGTTACCCATTTCATATCATCATTGGGGAATATTTTATTCAATTTTTTGTTTGTGTTTTAATTGGATGGTTTGTCCTTTAATTGTTGAATTGTAAGACTTTTTAAAATATATTCTGAATGCTAGCCTCTTATCAGATATATGATTTGCAAATGTTTTCTCCTATTCTGTGCATTATATTTTCATTTTATACATAGTGTCCTTTAAAGTACAATTGTTTGTGTGTGTGTGTGTATGTATGTGTTGTGTGTATATGTGTGTGTATGTGTTATATACCTATGTATAGATTTTTTTATTTTTGTGGCTACACAGTAGGGGTATATATTTATGGGGTACCTAAAATGTTTTGATCTAGGCATGAATGTGTGATAATCACATCATGGAAAATGGGGTATCCATTTCCTCAAGCATTTATCACTTGCATTACAAACAATCCAATTACATTCTATTAGTTATTTTAAAATGTAGAATTAAGTTATTATTGGGTATACTCACCCTACTGTCATAAAATAGCGAGTCTTACTCATTCTTCCTATATTTTGTACCCATTAACTATCTCCACATTCCTTCTACACACTTCACTACCCTTTCCAATCTCCGGTACCCATCCTTCTCTTTATCTCCATGAATTCAATTGTTTTGATTTTTAGGCTCCACAAATAAGTGAGAACATACAATGTTTTTCTTTCTTTGCCTGGCTTATTTCACATAACATAGTGACCTCCAGTTCCATTCATTTTGTTACAAATGACAGAATCTCTTTCTTTTTATGGCTGAATAGTACTCCATTCTGTTTATTTACTACATTTTCTTCATATATTTATCTGTTGATGAACACTTAGCTTGCTTCCAAATCTTAGTTATTGTAAACAGTGCTGCGACAAACAGGAGTGTAGATATCTCTTTGATAGATATACTGATTTTCTTTTTTTGTAATATATACACAAGAATGGAGTTGCTTGATCATATGGAAGCTCTATTTTAAGTTCTTTGAGGAATCTCTGAACTGTTCTCCATAGTGCTTGTGCTAATTTACATTCCCACCAATGGCATGCTAGCATTTCATTTTTCTCCACATCCTTGTCATTATTTGTTATTGCCTATGTTTTGGATATAAGCCATTTTAACTAGGGTGAGATCACATCTCATTGTAGTTTTGATGTGCTTTTCTCTGATAATCAATGATGTTGAGCACCTTTTCATATGTCTGTTTGGCATTTGTTTTTCTATTAAAACAAATGGCAAATAAATAGTTGTTTGTTCACTATAGGTGTGTTTCACCATATGTGAGTTCACTCTAGGTGTGTTTGACATTTGCTGGACTAGACGAACAAAAAATGTCTGTTCAAATATATTGCCTATTTTTAATTGCATTATTAGATTTTTTTCCTATAGATATATTTGAGCTCCTTATGTATTCTGGTTATTAATCCTTTGTCAGATAGGTAGTTTGCAAATATTTTTTCCCATTTTGTAGGTTGTCTCTTCATTTTGCTGATTGTTTTCTTTGCTGTGCAAAAGTGTTTTAACTTGATGTGAATCCATTTGTCCATTTTTTCTTTGGTTGCTTGTGCTTGTGGTATATTGCTCAAGAAATTTTTGCTCAGACCAATGTCTTGAAGATTTTCCCTCAAACTTTCTTATACTAGTTCATAGTTTGAGGTATTAAATTTAAGTTTTCAATTCACTTTGTTTTGATTTTTGTATATGGTGAGAGATAAGGGTCTAGCTTCACTCTTCTGCATATGGATATCCAGTTTTCCCAGCACCATTAATTGAAGAGACTATCTTTTCCCCAGTGTATGTTCCAGGCACTTTTGTAAAAAAAAGAAATGAGTTTTTTTTTTTTTTTTTTTTTTTTTTTACAGAAAAACCTACAGGTATGTGGATTTGTCTCTGGATTCTCTATTCTGTTCCATAGGTCTATGTTTCTGTTTTTATGCCAGTACCAAGTTTTTTGTTTAATATAGCTCTGTAATATAATGTGAAACCAGGTAATGTTATTCCTCCAGTTTTGTTATTTTCCCTTAGGATAGCCTTGACTATTCTAGGTCTTCTGTGGTTCCATATAAATTTTAGTATTATTTTTATTTCTGTGAAGAATGTCGTTGGTATTTTGATAGGGATTGCATTGAATCTGTAGATTGCTTTAGGCAGTATAGACATTTTAAGAATAGTGATTCCTCCAATCTGTGATTAATTTGATTTGTGGATGTCACAAATAAAATTACCTTTTTAATTTGTTTTTCAGATTGTTCTCCTTTGGCATCTGGAAATGCAACTGACTTCTGTATGTTGATTTTGTATCCTGCAGCTTTACTGAATTTGTTTATCATTTCCAATAGTTTTTCTTTTAAATTTTATTTATGTATTTATGTATGGATGGATTTATTTAATTTTACTTTAAGTTCCAGGATACATGTGCAGGACGTGAGGTTTTCCACATAGGTATACATTTGCTATGGCAGTTTACTGCACCTATCAACCCATCATCTAGGTTTTAAGCCCCACATGCATTAGGTATTTGTGCTAATGCTCTCCCTCCCCTTGCCCCCCACCCCCTGACAGGCCCCGGTTTGTGATGTTCCCCTTGCTCCATGTCCATGTGTTCTCATCTTCAACTCCCACTTATGAGTGAAAAAATGCTGCGTTTGCTTTTCTGTTCCTACGTTAGTTTGCTAAGGGTGATGCCTTCCAGCTTCATCCATGCCCTGGCAAAGGACATAAACTCATTTTTTTTTATGGCTGCATAGTATTCCAGGGTGTACCTGTGCCACATTTATTTATCCAGTCTATCGCTGATAGGCATTTGGGGTGGTTCTGTGTATTTGCTATTGTAAATAGTGCTGCAATAAACACACATGTGCATGTGTCCTTATAATAAAATGATTTATAATCCTTTGGGTATATACCCAGTAATGGGATTGCTGGGTCAAATGGTATTTCTGGTTCTAGGTCCTTGAGGAATCACCACACTCTTCCGCAATGGTTGAACTAATCTACACTCTCACCAACAGTGTAAAAGCATTCCTATTACTCCACAGCCTTTCCAGCATCTGTTGTTTCCTGAATTTTCAATAATCGCCATTCTGACTGACGTGAGATGGTATCTCATTGTAGTTTTGATTTGCATTTCTGTAATGACCAGTGATAATGACTTTTTTTTCATATGTTTGTTGATGGCATAAATGTCTTCTTTTGAGAAGTGTCTGTTCATATCCTTTGTCCAGTTTTTGATGGGGTTGGTTTACTTTTTGTAAATTTGTTTAAGTTCCTTGTAGATTCTGGATATTAGACATTTGTCAGGTGGATAGATTGCAAAAATTTTTCTCTCATTCTGCAGGTTTCCTGTTCACTCTGATGATAGTTTCTTTTGCTATGGAGAAGCTCTTTAGTTTAGTTAGATCCCATTTTTCAATTTTGGCTTTTGTTGCAATTACTTCTGGTATTGTAGTCATGAAGTATTTGCTCATACCTATGTCCTGATTGGTATTGCCTAGATTTTCTTCTATGGTTTTTATGGTTTGGGGTTTTACAGTTTAGTCTTCAACCCATCTCAAATTAATTTATGTATAATTTGTAACGAAAGGTCCAGTTTCAGTTTTCTACATATGGCTAGCCAGTTTTTCCAGCATCATTTATTAAATAGAGTATCCTTTCTCCATTGCTTGTTTTTGTCAGGTTTGTCAAAGAACAGATGGTTGTAGATGTGTGGTGGCTGTCTCTCACCACTCCTCTTCAACATAGTATTGAAAGTTCTGGCCAGGGTAATCAGAAAAGAAAACGAAATAAAAGGAATTCAAATAAGAAGAGTGGAAGTCAAATTATCTCTGCTTGCAGATGACACAATTGCATGTTAAGGAAACCACATCATTTCAGCCCAAAAACTCCTTAAGCTGAAAAGCAACTTCAGCAAAGTCTCAAGATACAAATTAATGTGCAAAAATCACAAGCATTCCTATACACCAACAATGTACAAGCAGAGAGGCAAATCATGAGTTAACTTCCATTCATAATTGTTACAAAGAGTATAAAACACCTAGGAATACAACTTACAAGGGACATGAAGGACTTCTTCAAGGAGAACTACAAACCACTGCTCAAGAAAATGAGAGAGGACACAAACAAATGGAAAAACATTTCATGCTCATGAATAGGAAGAATCAGTATCATGAAAATTGTCATTCTACCCAAAGTAATTTATAGATTCAATGCTATTTTCATCAAGCTACCATTGACTTTCTCCACAGAATTAGAAAAAACTACTTTAAATTTCACATGGAACCAAAAATGAACCCATATAGCCAAGATAATTCTAAGCAAAAAGAACAAAACTGGAGGTATCATGCTACCTGACTTCAAGGTATACTACAAGGCTACAGTGACCAAAACAGCATGGTACTGGTACCAAAACAGTTCTAATAGTTTTATTGTGGACTCTTTAGGTTTTTCCAAATATAAGATTATATCACCTGCAAACAAATTATTTGACTTGTTTCTTTGCAATTTGTGTGCCTTTTATTTCTATCTCTTGCCTTATTACTCTAGCTAGGACTTCAGTACTATGTTCAATAACAGTGGAGAAAGTGGGCATTATTGTGGTGTTCCAGATCTCTGAGGAAAGACTTTCAGTTTTTCAAATTCAGTATGATATTTGCTGAGAATCAATTGTACATGGCTAAGGGCCATATACAATAGTATGTAACTATTGTATTTAACTAGGCCATTGTATATAACAATGTGTATAGTATATAACTATTGTATATAACTAGGCCACTGTATATAACAATGTATATAGTATGTAACTATTGTATATAACTAGGCCATTGTATATAACTAGGGGCCGTCCCCTAGTCCTGAGATATATCCAGAGCTGCCATCCAGGTGTCCGAAAATAGAGTCAAAAATGTAAGAAATCTACCTAGTGTTCTACTGTAGTGTGGCTAAGGTGGCTAAGCTGGTACTTAAACCACAAGACACAGTCTTTCTCATTCTTTCCTCCCTTTTCCAAAGGCAGAAGAGCTTCATCTTACAGCCTTTACTCCCACAGGTCCATGGGGAATACTACCAGCCTATCGCAAATGTTCCCTTAAGACCCAAGGGCTCTTACATCAGCTTGTGATGAATGCTGCATAGCTTGGGACTCACCCTTCAGGGCAGTGGGCTCCCCTCTGACCCAAGGCGGGTCCAGAAAATGACATTCAATATTAAATTCTCAAATTTGAAATCCTCAGGAACCCACTTGGCACTTTACCCCACTGTGGCCAAGCTGGTACCTAAAGTCCAAGACAAATTCGCTTTACTCTTTCTTCTGCTTTTCTCAAGCTGAAGGGATTTCTTTCTGTATCCACTGCAGTTGGTAATGTGTTGAGTCTCAACTAAAGCCAGAATGTCTCTGAGGCTCACCCAAGGCTTTCAAGGTAATACCTGGGTATTGCTGCTGGTTATTAAGGGCCACAGGCCTCTTCAGTTAGGTGATGAGTGCTGCCAGGACTGGGTCCTTTCCTTCAAGACAGCAGGTTTTTTTCTGGCCCAAGATGTGTCTAGAAATATCATCTGGGAGCTAGGGCCTTGAATGAGGGCCTCATGCATCTAACTGATACCCTGTTCTGCTGTGTCTGAACTGGTATCCAAGATGCAAGACAAATTCCTTCTCACTCTTCCCTCCTTTATCCTCAGAAGAATGAAAGGGGTCTCCTTTGGAGCCACAAGCTGTGCAGCCTGGGGTTAGGGAAGGGGTAATGCCAGCATTGCATTAGCCATCCCAGCTGGTGTCTTAGTACGTTGCATGACACCTCTCCCCTCCCCCCAGTCCACTGCCTCTGAGCCTGGTTCAGCACTAAACTTGTCTAAGAATCGCAGTTCTTATGGCCTAGTCTGCCTTTTGAATTTACTTAAGAGAGCTAGAGCACTTTAGCCTGTGGTAGTGAGGCTTGCAGGGATTGAGTTTTGACTGCTGAGATTGGGGATTTTCCTTTGCCAAAGGCTGGTTTAAATGTTCCCTCTGTGGGTGGGCATCAGCTGAGTTTGGTATATTTTTTATTTCTGCTTTAACAGGACAGCACTGAGTTTAATGTCCCACAATTGTTCTCCCCCAGGCCCAGGAAAGTTGTCTGCACCACACCACCACTGCAATAGGATGGAGAAGGCTTAGCATCAGTGATTTGAGACTGTTCTCTCTACCTCTTCAGTTCCTCTTTCAGTGATAGAAAGTTAAGACCATGTAATATGAGTGCTCACCTGATTTTTTGTTATTATAAAGGATTTCTTTTTGTTTGTTTGTAGGTAGCTGTTAAATTGGTGTCCTTGCAGAGTTGGGTGGATGACAGGTGGAGACTTCTATTCTGCCATCTTGTTCTTCCTTCTCCCTGTGTAATGTATAATTGTATAATGTATAATTGTCCCTGTGTAATGTACAATTGTTTCTAATTTTTGTGAAGTTCCATTCACCTTTTCTTTGGTTGTCATTTATTTGAGTGATACACTTAAGAAAACATTGCATAATGCACATTCTTGAAGATTTACATCCATATTTTCTTCAAGCAGATATTTTAGTTTGAGCCCTTACATTAAGGTTTTTAATCCATTTTGAGTTATTTTTCATATCTTGAGTGGTAAGAATCTAACTACATTTATTTTGCTTGTGGATATTCAGTTATCCAGACCCATTTGTTAAAGAGACTGTTTTGTTCCCCTATTGGTCTTGGTTCCCTTATCGAAAATTATAATAGCCAAGATATGGAATCAACATAAGTGTCCATCAATAGATAAGTGGATAAATAAAATACATATATACACACAATGGAATATTATTCAGCAACTATTAAATAAAATCTTTTCATTTGTGGCAACGTGAAGGGAACTGGAGGAGATCATGTTAAGTGAAATAAGCCAGGAACACGAAGACATATACTGCATGTTTTCACCCATATGTGAGAGGTAAAATAATTGCTCTCATGGATGTAGTGAATAGAATGGTGGTTACCAGAGGCTGAGAAGAGTAGTGAGTGGGTTATAAGCAGGAGTTGGTTTATGGGTACAAAAAAACAGTTAGGTAGAAGGAATAAGGTCTAGTGTTCAATAGCACAATAGTGCAACTTTACCTAATAATTTATTGTATATTTCAATATAGCTAGAAGAGAAGATTTGGAATGCTCTCTTTTTTTTTCAAAAGCCTCAATGTTTTTGAGTTAAGGTACATACCAATTATCCAGGTTTGACCACTACACATTGTATGCTTATGTCAAAATATCACATTCACCCATAAATATGTACAACTATTATGTATCCATAAAAAGTAAAAATTAATAAGAATTTTCAAATGAAAATTAATTGTCATAAATATGTGGATTTAGTTCTGGATTTTCAACTTTGTTACATTGATGTATATATCAGTTCTTATGCCAGTATCACACTATGATTATTAATTTAGAATAGTAATAAAAATCATCAAATTTATGCTTTTTTTTTAAATTAAAAAATAATTATTTGCCAAATATTTATTTTTATATCCAGACTGAAGTTTTTAAAAGAAAATTATTGAGGGGGCGGGGCCAAGATGGCTGGCTAGAAGCAGTTGTGTTCCCAGGTTCTCAAGGATAAAACTATAACAAGCATGTGAATTCTTCACTAGCAACCAAGATATCCAGGTACTCTCATCAAAATTGACTAGAAGGCTGGCTAGATCCACAAAGAGAATGAAGAGCAGTGTGGTGCTGCGGCCTACCTGAGAGCCACACAGGGAAGGGGAACTCTCTTCCCCCAGCCAAGGGAGGCGGTGAGTGAGCACACTATCCAGCCATGGAAACTGTGTTTTTTCCATGGAGCTGTGCAACCCAGGGATCGGAAGATCCCACTTATGAACCCATGCCACCAAGGCCTAGTGTCCCAAATCCAGAATGCACAGATTCTTACAGTCTCTCAGCAGGAATCTGCTTAAACCTACTGAACTCCTGGGGAAAGGGGCAACCACCAGCAGCTGTCCCTGTCTCATCCCTTTGAGCTCCTTGGGGGAGGGGCAGCAGCCAGTACTGATACTTGCAACTGCCTAAGCAGTTGCAACACACTAAGCTCCCTGGGCAAGGGAAGGATGACACCCATTTCTATAGCTCCAGGCAGTGCCTTTCCCCTGCTGGAGCCAGGGAGGCTGGATAGCTTGTTCACAAGACTTGTCCCCACAGCCTAACACACCAGCTGTGGCAGTCTGTGGCCAGAGTGCCCCTTCAGGCTTACTCCAACCCATCCTTCCTCATTGGACAGATCTTCCCTGCAGGATCTCCAATAACTCTGGCAAGAGACTCAGGGACAGAAGTCAGATCTCCCTGGGCCTGAGCCCCTAAGTGGAGGTGTGGCCACAGTCTCTGCAGACCAGTAGACTTATCCTCTCCTCCTGGTAGTTCTGAGGAATCCCAGCAGCCCAGATGAGTAGGTTCCCACCCTGGCAAAACATGCCTTCTCCACCAAGGGACAAAGTGCTTTTTTAAAAGGGTCCTGCTCCCCAACTGCCACCCAACTGAGTGAGACCCTCCAACAGGGGTTGTCAGACACCCTATACAGGAGCAGTCCTACTGTCATCAGGTTGGTGCCCCTCAAGGTCAGAGGTCCCAGAAGAAGGAGAAGGAACCCATCTTTGCTGCTCTTCAGCACCCTTGAGTAACATCTCCAGGTGTGGGAAGAAATCAGATGAATAAGGCGCAAGCAAACCCCAGCAAACTTCAGCAGCCCTACATAGGAGGGACCTGAGTACTGAAATTAAAAACAAATAGAAAGTTACAGAAACAGCATTAACAACAACATCAACAACAAAAAGGCCCCCACAAAAACCCCATCCAAGGGTCTGCAGCCTCAAAGACTAAAACTAGACACACTCATGAAGATGAGAAAGAATCAGTTTCTAAAAATGCTGAAAACCCAAAAAGTCAGAGTGCGTCTTCTCCTCCAAATAAGTACAACATCTCTCTATCAAGGGCACAGAACTCGATGGAGGATCAGATGGATGAATTGGCAGAAGTAGGCTTCAGAAGATGAGTAGTAAAAAACTATGATGAGCTAAAGGAGCATGTTCTAACCCAATGCAAAGAAACTAAGAACTTTGATAAAAGGTTAGAGGAATTTCTAAGTAGAACAACCAGTTTAGAGAGAAACAGAAATGACCTGATGGAGCTGAAAAACATAGCGTGAGAACTTCATGAAGCATACACAAGTACCAGCAGCCAGATTGACCAAACAGAAGAAAAGACACCAGAGTTTGAAGACCACCTAACTAAAATAAGACCTACAGACAAGAATAAAAAAAAAAAGAATGAAAAGGAATGAACAAAGCCTCCAATAAATATGGGACTTCATATAAAGACAGAACCTACAACTGATTGGAGTACCAGAAGGAAACAGGGAGAATGTAAACAAGCTGAAAAACACACTTCAGGATATTATCCAAGATAATTTCCCTAACCTACCAAGATAGGCCAACATGCAATTTCAGGAAATACAGAGAACACCATTAAGATACTCCATGAGAAGATCAACCCCAAACATATAATTATCAGATTCACACACAACAATACTAACCTTAAATGTAAATGGGCTAAATGCTCCAATTAAAAGGCGCAGACTGGCAAATTGGATAAGGAGTCAAGACCCATCAGTGTGCTGTATTCAGGAGACCCAACTTACGTGCAGAGACACACCCAGGTTCAAAATAAAGGGATGGAGGAAAATTTATCAAGCAAAATGAAAGCAAAGAAAAGCAGGGGTTGCAATCCTAGTCTCTGATGAAACAGACTTTAAACCAACAAAGATAAAAAAAGACAAAGAAGGTCATTACAAATGATAAAGGGAACAATTCAGCAAGAAGAACTAACTATTCTGAATACAAATGCACCCACTACAGGAGCACCCAGATTCATAAAACCAGTTATTAGAGACCTACAAAGAGACTTAGACTCCCAGACAATAATAGTGGGAGACTAAAACACCCCACTGTCAGTATTAGACAGATTAATGAGACAGGAAATTAACAAGGACATTCAAGATTTAAAGTCAGCTCTGGATCAAGTGAACCTAGTAGACATCTACAGAACTTTCTACGCAAAATCAATAGAATATACATTCTTCTCAGTGCCACATGGCACTTATTCTAAAGTTGAACACATAATTGGAACTAAAACACTCCTCAGCAAATGCAAAAGTAATGAAATCAAAACAAACAGTCTCTCTGGCCATTGTGTAATCAAATTAGAACTCAGGATTAAGAAACTCATTCAAAACCACACAATTTCATGGAAATTGAATAAGCTGCTCCTGAATGACTCCTGGATAAATAATACAATTAAGACAGAAATCAAGTTCTTTGAAACCAATGAGAAAAAAGAGAAAACATACCAGCATCTCTGGGACACAGCTAAAGCAGTGTTAAGCAGGAATTTTATAGCACTAAATGCTCACATCAGAAAACTAGAAAGATCTCAAATCAACACCCTAACATCACAATTGAAAGAGCTAGAGAGATAAGAGCAAACTAATCCAAAAGCTAGCTGAAGAGAAGAAGTAACTAAAATTAGAGAAAAATTGAAGGAGATAGAGACATGAAAACTCTCTAAAAAGTCATGAATCTGGGAGCTGCTTTTTTGAAAAAAAAAAAAGGCAAATTTTGAAGAATCAAATCGCCACAATAATAAATGATAAAGAGCATATCACCACTAACCCCACAGAAATACAAACTACCATCAGAGAATACTATAAACTCCTCTATGCAAATAAAATAGAAAATCTAGAAGAAATGGGTAAATTCCTGGATGATACACCCTACCAAGACTAAACCAGGAAGAAGTTAAATCCATGAAGAGATCAATAAAAAGTTCTGAAATTGAGACATTAATCAATAGCCTAACAATAAAAAAAAATAAAAAATAAATAAATAAAGCCCAGGACTGGACGGATTCACAGCTGAATTCTACCAGAAATACAAAGAGGAGCTGATACCATTCCTTCTGAAACTTGAAACAATTGAAAAGGAGGGTGTCCTGCCTAACTCATTTTATGAAGCCAGCATCATCCAGATACCAAAACCGGGAAAAGAAACAATAAAACCAGAAAACTTCAGGCCAATATTCCTGATGCGCATTGATGCAAAAATCCTTAATAAAACACTAGCAAACTGAAATCAGCAGTACATCAAAAAACTTAATCACCACGATCAAGTCAGGTTCATCCCAGGGATGCAAGTCTGGTTCAACATATGCAAATCAATAAATGTAATCCATCACATAAACAGAACCAATGACAAAAGCCACATGATTATCTCAATAGGCGCAGAAAAGACCCTTGATAAAATTCAACATACCTTCGTGTTAAGAACTCTCGATAAACTATGTATTGATGGAAGATATTTGAAAATAATAAGAGCTCTTTATGACAAACCTACAGAAAATATCATATTGAATGAGCAAAAACTGGAAGCATTCCATTTGAAAACCAGCACAAGAGAAGGAAGCTCTCTCTCACCACTCATATTAAACGTAATATTGGAAGTTCTGGCCAGGGAAATCAGGCAAGAGAAAGAAATAAAAGGTATTCAAATAGGAAGAGAGGAATTCAAGTTGTCTCTGTTTGCAGATGACACAATTTTACATTTAGAAAACCCAATCATCTCAGCTGCAAAACTTCTTGAACTGATAAGCACCTTCGGCGAAGTCTCAGGATAAAAAAAAAAAATCAATGTGCAGAAATTACAAGCATTCCTTTACACCAACAATAGGGAAGCAGAGAACCAAATAGTGAATGGACTCTCATTCACAGTTGCTACAAAGAGAGTAAAATACCTCAGAATGCAGCTAACAAGGGATGTGAAGGACCTCTTAAATTAGAACTACAAACCACTGCTCAAGCAATTAAGAGAATATATAAAACATGGAAAAACATTTCATCCTCATGGATAGGAAGAATCAATATCATGAAAACGGGCATGTAGGGAAAAGGAAGAGAGATCAGACTGTTACTGTGTCTATGTAGAAAGGGAAGACATAAGAAACCCCATTTTGACCTGTACCCTGAACAATTGCTTTGCCCTGAGATGCTATTAATCTGTAACTTTGCCCCAACCTCTTTGCCCCAACCTTGAGCTCATAAGTTCAGGAACAGAAAACCAAACACTGCATGTTCTCACTCGTAACTGAGAGTTGAACAATGAGAACACATGGACACATGGAGGGGAAGATCACACACTGGGGACTGTCTGGGGGTCGGGGGCTAGGGGAGGGATAGCATTAGGAGAAATACCTAATGTAGGTGATGGGTTGATGGGTGCAGCAAACCACTATGGCATGTGTATACCTATGTAGCAAACCTGCACATTCTTCAACGTATCCCAGAACTCAAAATATAATTTTTAAAAAACGAAATACAAATAAAGACCTTAGCAAGATATCACCTCACACCTGTTAGGATAGATATTATCAAAAAATAACATATAACAAGTGTTGGCAAACCCTTGTACACCATTGGTGGAAATGACAAATGGTGCAGCATCTATGGAAAAGAGTACTGAGGGTTCCCCCAAATTAAAAATAGAATTGCCATATATTCTAAGTATCATATGGCAATTATGAGCTGCTGATATCTGGATCTGGAAGAGGTATATGCACTCCCATGTTCATCGCAGCATTATTTACAATGGCCAAGATAAAGAGACAACCCAAATGCCCATAAATGCATGAATGGATAAAGAAAATATGGCATACATACAGTGTAATATTATTCAGCCCGATAAAAGAAGGAAATTCTGCTTTTGGCAACAACATGAATAAACTTTGAGAACGCTATGCTAAATTAAATAAGCCAGTTGCATAAAGACAAATACTTTAGGACCCCACTTATATAAGGAATGTAAAATAGGCAGACTCATTGAAGCAGAGGTACAGTGGCAGTTGCCATGGATTGTGGGTAATGGAATGGGAGGTTGCTGTTCAATAGGGATAAAATTTAGGTTATATAAGACAAATACATTCTAGATATCTGCTGGACAACATTGTGCCTAGAGTTAACAATATTGTATTGTGCACTTAAAAATTTGTTAAGAGGGTAGATCTCATGTTAAAGATTTTTATCACAATAAATAATATAATTCTTTGACTTGATTTTTTAAAAGACATTCTATAGCAGAGGAATATGTCCAGTATTTTATTAGCATACCATTATTATTGTGATCCCAGTACTGCTGTGAAAGACCACACTCAATAAAAGGAAGATAAAACTATTTTTCAATTTATAACCATATTAATTTAGCAAAGAAAATGCTTTTACATAAACAACATCATTTGTAGCCTCTTTCATCAAATTTTGCATGTTGCTATGGACTAATTTTAAAAAGTGCTCTCTCTCGTATTTTATTTGCTAGGAAAACTTGTCATTTACCGGTGGGCTCATCTATGAAAAGAGTACTAACTTGTGTCCTGTCCAAATATATATAGAGTAGCAGTTCAGAGCCCTGAAATCCCTTAATTCTGGTCTGTCTCCTTAGGCAGGGGCAAGGGGCAAATGGCAGGATATAGTTCTGCTTCTTGCTTCCTCGCATTAGAGTTATATGATGGAAGATTTAGTTTGACCTTTTTTGGAGAGAATCAGAAAGAACAGGCTTCTTGGCTTTATTCAGTTTTAGATTCCTGCAGCCAAAGCAACCACATGTCATGAATGTGCGCTAGCTGGGCTCACTAAAGATCTTCAGGCAGACAAAATTCATCAGTGATAACATGAACAAACACAACACTTACCTAGTGGTATTATAGAATTATAACATTACATATAGAGAGATAAATAGCTAGGTACATATACATCATACACACGTGTGTATGTGTGTGTGTGTGTGTGTGTGTGTGTGTGTGTATAATTGTAAAGAGTAACAGAAGGGAATTTAAGGATTATTTAGTGGAAATCTCTAATTTTATAGAGTGTGATGGATTGAATGTTTATGTCTCCCCCAAAATTCATATGATGAAATTCTACCTCCCAATGTGATGATATTTGGTGGTGAGGCCTTTGTGAGCTGAGTAGGGCAGAAGTCTCATATATGGGATTAGATTCCATATAAAAGAGACCCTCAGAGAGCTCTCTCACTCCTTCTGCCTTATGAGGACAAAGCCAGAAGGCAGTCTGAAACCTGGAAGAGGACCCTCAGCAGAACCTGAGGGTTCTGACACCCTGAACTTGCACTTTCAGTCTTCAAAACTGGAAAAAGTAAATTTCTGTTGTTTATAAGCCACCAAGTTCATAGTATTTTTTTATAGCAACCCATTATACCTGATGTAAATGACGAGTTGATGGGTGCTGACGAGTTGATGGGTGCAGCACACCAACATGGCACAAGTATACATATGTAACAAACCTGCACGTTATGCACATGTACCCTAGAACTTAAAGTATAATAATAATAAAAGAAAAGAAAAGAAAAAGACATAGGGACTCATAGATTTATAAATATTAAGTGAATTGTTACAAATTGTTACAGTTGTTGGTAAGGCTGCAACTCCAAGATTAGTTTGTATTTTCTAAGACATGAATGCTTGAATTCAAATGCATTCATATAAATGTACTGAATAGTTTGATTTGCTCATCTCAATTCAGGTGCAACTTATGTACATTGCCAATAGCCTTATTTCAAGTTATGTTGAGAATTTACAAACTTTGGTCACCAGTGGTTCACACTGAGGCCGTGATGATCTACCTATTTGCACATAATTTTACAAACTGCACTTTTATGCACTGGTTGTGAAATATATTCTTCATTCATTCATTCATTCAAGTACTAAATGCACATTTATTTCGAGCACCTGCTTTGTGCAAAGAAAAAAGGTACATACAATACAGAACCAAGAAACTTTCCACCACTGGGTCTTTAAGCTGTAGTTTAGAGAGAAAAACCATATGTTTCCAATCACATCCATTTTTATGCTATGGAAACTCTTCTTCTTGTACAATGTCATTAAGATCTCTGTGCTTTATAGCTTCAAATAAACTTATTGCAAGCAATATTTTACATTTATATTTTATATTTTCTATCAAGCCACTTTCCAAACTACACACATATATCATCACTGTTGGTAACTGACTCATGGGATAGTAAACATGCAGAGGTAATACTTTTGCCCAGCACACAAAAAGATTAGATGGAAAACAGAATGATAGGTCATCCGGAAAACAAAACAATATGTAACAAAACAAACACTAACTCTTGTCTTTTAAACAAACCACTCTAGGAGACTTTTTTACCTACAGAGAGAATTCAAAACATTAAATCAGTTAGCATGATTTTTAAAAATACCTCATTTAAGCAGAACTGAATGAAAATTGAGACCCCAAAATCCATATAAAGAATCAACAAAACCAAAAATTGTTTCTTTGAAAGGATAAAGAAGATTGATAGGCCACTAGCAAGACTAACAAAAAAGAGAGGATCTAAATAAATGCAATCAGAAATGACAAAGGGAACACTACAACTAACCCCACAGAAATACAAGATTCTCAGGGACTATTATGAACACCTCTATGGACACAAATTAGAAAATCTAGAGAAAATAGATAAATTCCTGGAAACACAATTTCCCAAGATTGAATCACAAAGAAACTGAAGCCCTGAACAGACTAATATCGAGTTCTAAAATTTAATTGGTAGTAAGCCTATCAACCAAAAAGCCTTGAATTACATAAATTCAAAGCCAAATTCTACGAGACGTAGAGAGAAGAGCTGGTACCAATTCTACTGAAACTATTTTAAAAAATAGAGGAGAAGGTTTTTCTTCCTAATTCATTCTATGAAGCCAGCATCACCCTAATACCAAAACCTGGCAAAAATACAATAAAAAAGAAAATTATGGACCAATATCCCCAATGAACACAGATGCAAAAGTACTCTACAAGATACTAGCAAACCGAATCCAGCAGCACATGAAAAAATTAATTCTTAATTGATAAGAGGGAACTAATTAAACTAAACAGCTTCTGCACAGCAAAATAAACTATTAATAGAGTAAACAGACAACCAACAGAATTGGGAGAAAATATTCACAAACTATGCATTCAGCAAAGGTCTAATATCCAGAATCTATAGGAACAATTCAACAAGCAAAAGGAGATAGCCCTGTTAAAAAATGGGCAGAGGACACGAACGGACACTACTGAAAAGAAGACAAATAAGTAACTAGTCTGAAAAAATACTGAATATCACTAATCATCATAGAAACACAAAGAAAAACCACAAGGAGATACCATCTCACACCAGTCACAATGGTTATTTTTAAAAAGTTTAAAAAAGTAGATGCTGGTGAAGCTATGGGAAAAAGGGAATGCTTATATACTGTTGGTGGACAGTGTAAATTAGTTTAGCCACTGTGGAAAGCAGTTTGGAGATTTCTCAAAGAACTTAACACATAACTACCATCTGACCCAGCAATCCCATTACTGAGTATATACGTCAAGGAAATTACATCATTCTACCAAAAAGTCACATACACACATATGTTGATCACAGCACTATTTACAATAGCAAAGACATAGAATCAACCTAGGTACCCATCAGTGGTGGACTTGATGAAGAAAATGTGGCACATATACACCATGGAATACTATGCAGCCATAAAAAATAATATTATATTCCTTGTAGCAACATGGGTGCAGCTGGAGGCCATTATCCTAAGCAAATTAATGCAGGAACAGAAAACCAAATACTGCATGTTATTACTTATAAGTGGAAGCTAAACATTGGGTATGCATAGACATAAAAATGGGAGCAATAGATATTGGAGACTACTGGTGGGAAGAAAGGGAAGGAGGCAAGGGCTGAAAAGCTTTCTATTAGGTATTATCCTTGCTGCCGTGGTGACAGGCTCATTTATACTTCAAACCTCAACATCACACAATATGTCCATGTAAAAAGCCTGCACATGTTTCCCCTTAGTCTAAAAGAAAAGTTGAAATTATTTTTTAAATATCTCCTTTAAAACCTTTTTTCCCAGTAGGGGAGAAACTAGTTTCACTCTATATTTTTATGGAACTTCAGAAGTTCATTAAACTTATGCAGAGGATGTAAGAACATTGGTGTCAGTGTTATTTATGATATATCTTCACAAAAAGTTATTCAGGGCTTCCAGAAACTCAAGAATGGGTACAAAAATAAGCAAGCCTAAGGCACAGACTGTTTTTAATAATAGAAGGTCTATCATTAGTTGAATTCCTGTAGTGTAACAAACTTATTTTGGTCATTTTCATATAAAGAAAATCATTGACTTACGATGGTTCAACTGACGATCATTTGACTTCAGAATGGTGTGAAAGTGATACACATTCAATAGAAACCATACTTCAAAATTTGATTTTTGATCTTTTCTCAGGCTAGCTATATGCAGTATGATTCTCTTTCACAGTGATGGGTAGCCGCAGCCAGACACAGCACCCAGTCCACCATGCTTTCATAAGAGTAAACAACTGATACTCTGTAGTGTGCCGTGTTGCCAGATGGTTTTGGTCAACTGTAGGCTAATGTAAGTGTTTAAGCACTTTTAAGGTAGGCCAGGCTAAGTTATGATGGTCTGAAAGATTGGTGTATTAAATGCATTTTGAACTGACAACATTTTCATATTATGAAGGGTTCATTAGGACATGACCACATCATGTGTCAAAGAACATCTCTATTATCTTCTATCTTTACAACAATAGTACCAGATTGACATGTTATTTTTATTTAATAATTGAGAAAACTGAGGCTCAGGATGTAAAGTGATATCCCCAGGGCTAGAATTACATAGCTGGGATTTGAAGCCACATTAATGTCATTCCAAAGTCTTTGCTTATTCCACTAAACAACCTTGTCCTATGTGTATACAGCTTTGATTTTTTTTTTTTTTTTCATTAGCAGGAAGGAATGAGAAAACATAGTCTCTATTTCTCAGGCTTTCAGTGTCTAAACCTGACTTTCATAGTCCATAAGCCATTCTCTCAGGCTTGGAACCAATTCATCCAGGCCTGAAAACCTGAACTCTCTCCAAGAAGCCAGGTACTCCACATTTTCAGATACTTTGGATTTCAGTTCCTTTATTATAACATTCATTCTACTATTTCCAATTTGAATAACCTTAAATGAGGCAACTAGCACATAGTATTGGGTTAAACATTTATGCTTTATTTCCAAACAAGCTTTATTCCCTATCAACGATTTATTCCTGCTATCACTAGATAAAGTACTCTGAACAGTATTGCCTATTGACCTTATGAACTGGAGCAATTGACAAACATTCGGACTCATAGACTATATACTTTCTTTTAGAATACAATAGAAATAATCTGGCCATTTCAGGGGATTTGATTTACTTCAAAACTTGTAACACAGATAGTAATATTCTTAACGCCAGCATCACTTTATTGGCCACAGAGGTTCTAGTTTTTAAATCATTCTAATTTATTTCACAGAATTATAGACATATTGACCTGTATGCAATACTTTGTATATTCTTGTATTTTAAATACATTTTATGAGAAGGAAACCTTAAATTTGTCCAGATCAACAAGTTCTCTCAATATCGATTAGATTACCTTTCCAGAAACATAAACAAGAAGTATATTTAACACCAGAAATGTTTATTTTTTCTTTAGACTAAATTCTAAAAAGTCAGTAAGTCTGGCTGTTCTAACTCTTCTCCATCTATCATTGATTGTACTGTCCCTTGGAGAGTAACTCCTTCCAATATATCACAATCTGGATTATTTCATTACATGAAAATATGTTCTCAACTGTTATTAAATTTGATTTAATTACATAAGACTTCAAAAAATGTGCTTTGGCTAAATCTTTTCCTTGAGAATGTTAATTTTCTTCCACAGTATAAATCAGTTTGAGAATCACCATGTGCTTGAATAAAGTAAATAGTACGCAAATCAAAATATCAAAGTGTGTTTTGCAGTGAATGAGCAGGAGAAATATTGTCCAGAAATAAAGAAAGAGAGCCATGGTATAAGAGTGTCAGACCTTGGAGACAGTCTCATCTTGTGCAGAAGGAAATTAAGGACAAGAAACATGAAATGACTCACTCAAGTAACAGGACAAGTTCATTACTGAGCCATGAAGAGAACACCTGTATAAGCTGTTTAAACCGCTATACTACTTACTTTTAACACTCACTGTGCATCTGAATTGACTGGGGAGCTCTTAAAAATACAGATGTCTGGGCCTCCTCTCCAAGGATTTTGATTCAATTCATTGATAATAGGGTCAAGTCATCTGTATTTCTTAAGCCAGTCCCTCTTCAACCACTTCAGCTATCTACCAACAATGAGAACTACCAAACTATATTATGCTGACTCTCTAACATTTTGGACATAAATCACTGCCTTTGAAGCTACATGAATGGAGTTGTCCATTCTCCTTAATGAATCTAATAAGAGCTTCACTTGATGGAGTGTATTAAAGGATGTACTACACAAATGGCATGCTTATAAAGGAATATTGAAGTGTTGTCCTAGACACTTAGCCTTCAGTTTAAAATTGAGAGAATTGTGGATTCATGAATCTCCGTATTTTTAGGGAATTAATGGTTGTTATATATATAATGTGCTTCACAAAGCTGTCACTGAACCTCCTTCTCTCCAATCTGGCTTAGATGTCCCTCCTATGTCCTTTCAGAGCACTCTGGGATTAGATCTGTAATAGCAGTTACCACATTGCATAAAATTTATTTATTTTTGCCTATTTCTTCCACTAGGTTGTGAGAAAAAACAAGGGAAGAATTCTGTTATTCATTTTTGTATTTCCAAAATTTAGCATCTTTTCTGGCACAAAGTAAATAATAAATACCAGTTAAACTGAACTAAATTTGGAGTGTTAAAATAACAATATTATAATGAGTTTATCAAATAAAACAGAAAGGGGTTTCCAATCCAGAGTAGACAAAGATAATGGAAAAGAGTGTCTTGTGCCAGGTGGACAAAAGTATGGATGCCTCTTCTATCTTCATAAGGAAAGGGTAAGATGTGTATCAAGTTCTTGTACTAGTAGGCTTACATATGTTGTCTTATTACATGCTCACAAAAATCTTCCAAAGTAGTTTTCATTACTTCTGATTATCATATATAGAAGTTGATGCTAAGAGTTGATGCAAATTAATTAACCTGCCCATTGTTATTCAGGTAGTATGTGATAGAGGCAAATTTCAATCTCAGATTTTTCTGTCTCTGTAACCTTGCTTTTATGATTATCCTTAAAACTTTACCTTTTATTAAGTTCATTTATTGTTCTCTATTCCAGAGTAAAATTTCAGAGAAAAGAAGTACATTTAAAATCTCCATTACCCAGGGACTTTTTAGCCTGTTTCTTGTAATGTTGAATTCCCAGTGCTTGAATAGCCCACATACACTACGTGCTGAAAAATATTGTTGAATCAGTAACAAATGATTGACTAAGATGTTGATTTACTCTTAACCAATAGTTCCATTTACTCCTAGTAATGTTTATTCTTGTCTATCACATGTACAAATTTCTTACACATAGATTATCACTAATAATATTCAAGTCCCGTCCTATAAATTTTAACTTTGCTCTTCATATCTTACGAGTCCTAGACTCTGTTGAGAAATGGAGGAGTTACTGAACTGAAACAGTGCTTTCTTGAAAATAGAAACTTGTTGCCTTACTGTAAGGAACATCAAAGAGATCCTAACTCATGAGTGTGAACCACATTGTCTGAAGTCCAATGTACTACAGGTCGCCCATAGAATTAAGACATTTCCCTACAGAAAGACCCAAGAGTCAGAGTTGTATTAAAACTGCCTGGCCAACCTCTTCAGTGCAAACATTAGTGGCTGGGTTAATTGCTGTGTACCTCTTCCACGAGGCTTTTGTCCCAAATGTTGCTCTGTTCCAGCTTTGTGACTGCTTTCTCACCTGGCCACTTGTTACAAAGGACACAGTTGCTTTGTACCCCAGAAAAGAAGCCCACCAAAAGCTGGACAAGATATAGGCTCTGGTCCAGTAGACTGGAACTCAAAGCCATTACTTTTCTTTGAGAGAAAACTGGATTATGGCCTTCTTGTGAGAAGAGTCATAGTCTTATTTATCATTTCTAAAGAAGCAGAGGGCTGAAGGTCCATGAAAGAGGCAGCATATGAAATTACTGAACAAAATGCAGATTGAGAACTGGAGGACAAGCTAAGGTATGGAACACTGTTAGTATATAACTTGCTTATGTCAATATTGGCTGAGGAATTAAATGGGATATTCTTGCAGTTATGGTCAATTATTAGGCAGAACTGCAGGGAGCCGGGGAAATTAGAACAGTGAGACAAAAGACAGGCACTGACTAAGCTTCTATACTCTAAAGTAAACCTAAGAAAGCTTACAGGTATAGGGGTTTTCTCTTTGTACATTGACTCTTTGGAAAGCAAGGTCCAAGAGTCCAAGACATATTTTAATGTTTATGACAAGAGCACGGGTAAGGAAGGGCAGGATAGCACTTTGGTTTGGTATTTAAATGAAAGCTTCAGTTTATTTTTCCCAAATTAAAAAATATATATATATGTGTTGCATAGGAATTAAAACTTATGAGCTGCATAGTATTCCATGACATATATGTACCACATTTTCTTTATCCAGTCTATCATTCATGGGCATTTGGGTTGGTTCCAAGTCTTTGTTATTGTGAACAGTGCTGCAATAAACATACGTGTGCATGTGTCTTTATAATGGAATGATTTATAATCCTTTGGGTATATACCCAGTAATGGGGTTGCTGGGTCAAATGGTATTTCTGGTTGTAGATCCTTGGGGAATCGCCGCACTGTCTTCCACAATGTTTGAACTAATTTACACTCCCACCAACAGTGTAAAAGTGTTCCTATTTCTCGGCATCCTCTCCAGCATCTGTTATTTCCTTTTTAATGATTGCCATTCTAATTGGTGTGAGATGGTAACTCATTGTGGTTTTGATTTGCATTTCTCTAATAACCTGTGATGATGTGCTCTTTTTCATATGTTTATTTTCCTTTGAGAAGTGTCTGTTCATATCCTTGTAAGATAGTTTGAACTCAGGTAGCATGATGCCTCCAGCTTTGTTCTTTTTGATTAGGAATTGTCTTGGTTGTACAGGCTCTTTTTTGGTTCCATATAAAATTTAATATAGGTTTTTCTAATTCTGTGAAGAAAGTCAATGGTAACTTGATGAGGATAGCACTGAATCTATTAATTACTTTGGGCAGTATGGCCATTTTCATGATATTGATTATTTTTATCCATGAGCATGGAATGTTTTTCCATTTGTTTGTGTCCTCTCTTATTTCCTTGAACACTGGTTTGTAGTTTGCCTTAAAGAGGTCCTTCATATCCCATGTAAGTTGTATTCCTAGGTATTTTACTCTCTTTGTGGCAATTGTGAATGGGACTTCACTCATGATTTGGCTCTGTTTGTCTCTTATTGGTGTATAGGAATGCTTCTGATTTTTACACATTGATTTTTGTATCCTGAGACTTTGCTGAAGTTGCTTATCAGCTTAAGGAGATTTTGGGCTGAGATGACGGGGTTTTCTAAATATACAATCATGTCATCTGCAAACAGAGACAATTTGGCTTCCTCTCTTCCTATTTGAATACACTTTATTTCTTTCTCTTGCCTGATTGCCTTGGCCAGAATTTCCAATATTATGTTGAATAGGAGTGATGAGAGAGGGCATCCTTGTCTTGTGCCGGTTTTCAAAGGGAATGCTTCCAGCCTTTGCCCATTGAGTATGATATTGGCTGTGGGTTTGTCATAAATAACTCTTATTATTTTGAGATATGTTCCATCAATACCTAGTTTATTGAGAGTTTTTAGCATGAAGTGGTGTTGAACTTTATCAAAGGCCTTTTCTGCATGTATTGAGATAATCGTGTGGGTTTTGTCATTGGTTCTGTTTATGTGATGGATTATGTTTATTGATTTGCCTATGTTGCACCAGCCTTGCATCCCAAGGATGAAGCTGACTTGATGGTGGTGCTGGATTCGGTTTGCCAGTATTTCATTGAGGATTTTCACATTGGTGTTCATCAGGGATATTGGCCTGAAATTTTCTTGTTTTGTTGTGTCTCTGCCAGGTTTGGGTATCAGGATGATGCTGGCCTCATAAAAATGAGTTAGGGAGGAGTCTCTCTTTTTCTATTATTTGGAATAGTTTCAGAAGGAATGCTACCAGCTCCTCTTTGGACCTCTGGTAGAATTCGGCTGTGAATTCGTCTGGTCCTGGGCTTTTTTAGGTTGGTAGGCTATTAAGTACTGCCTCAACTTTAGAACTTGTTATTGGTCTGTTCAGGGGTTTGACTTCTTCCTGTTTTAGTCTTTGGAGGGTGTATGTGTCTAGGAATTTATTCATTTCTTCTATATTTTCTAGTTTATTTGCATAGAGGTGTTTATAGTGTTCTCTAATGGTAGTTTGTATTTCTGTGGGATCAGTGGTGATATTCACTTTATCATTTTGTATTGGGTCTATTTGATTCTTCTCTCTTTTCTTCTTTATTAGTCTGGCCAGTGGTCTATCTAGTCTGTTAATCTTTTAAAAAAATCAGCTCCTGGATTCATTGATTTTTTTGAAGGGTTTTCCGTGTCTCTATCTCCTTCAGTTCTGCTCTGATCTTAGTTGTTTCTTGCCTTCTGCAAACTTTTGAATTTGTTTGCTCTTGCTTCTCTAGTTAGTTTTATTGTGGTGTTAGGTTGTCGATTTTAGATCTTTCCTGCTTTGTCCTGTGGGCATTTAGTGCTATGTAATTCCCTCTTAACAGTGCTTTAGTGGTATCCCAGAGATTCTGGTACCTTGTGTATTTGTTCTTATTGGTTTCAAAGAACTTTAGTGGTGTAGAGCATATTAACATATACGTATTGCCCATTTGTTGTTCTTCTTGGAAGGAATATCTATTCAAGACCTATGCTCATTTTCAAGTTGAGTTATGTATTGATTTATTTATTCCTGCTATTGAGTTGTAGGAGTTTCTTATATATTTTGATATTAATTTCTCATTTGGTATATGCTTTGGGATTGTTTTTCTCTAATTCTGTATGTTGCCTTTACAGTCAACTGATTGTTACCTTTTCTGTGCAAAAGATTTTAGTTTTAAATAGTCCCACTTTATTTTTGTCTTTGATGCCTGTGCAATGGTGTCATATCCATGAAATCATTGCCTGGATCTATGTCAATAAACTTTTTTCCCTATGTTTTCTTCTAGGAGAGTAACAGTTTCAAGTGTTATATTTGTCTTTAATCTATTCTGAGTTTATTTTTGTGTAGAGTGTATGATAAGAGTCCAATTTAATTCATTTTGTATGTTGTTTGTTCATAGCAGTCTCTGTCCCTGAAAATACTCGTTAATAATTAATCAAAGAAGAATTTGAAAAAGAAATCTAAACATATGAAAAACACAAAGGGATATACAATATACCAAAACTTATTAGAAGCCACAAAAGGAGTTCTAAAATAGATGTATATTGCACTAACCACATACATCAAAATGAATAAAGATCTCAAATAAATAATCTAAACTTGCACCTAAAAGAACTAGAAAAAAAATCACATGAAGCCTGAAGTTAGTAAAAAGAAAGAAAAATAATAATTTACAGAAATAAACTAGAAACTAAATAAACAATAGAAAATATCAAAGAAACTATGTTAGTTTTTGAAAAGATAAACAACATTGATAAGCCCATAGCTAGATTAAGAAAACAAAAACAAGACTCAGATAAATAAAATCAGAAATGAAACAGGTAACATTGCAACTGATACCACAGAAATCCAAAATATCATAAGTGGTCACTGAAAAAAAATGTGTGTCAACAAACCAGATAGTTTAGAATAAATGGATTAATTTCTGGACATAAAACCTACCAAAATTGAATCATGAAGAAATACAAAATCTAAACAGACCAGTAATTAATTAGGAAATTGATTAACAAAATATCTCCCATCAAAGAAAAGCCCAGGAGCTAATGGCTTCACTGCAGAATTCTACAAACATTTAATGAACAACTAATAGCAATTCTTCACAAATTCTTTCAATGTAAAATAGATGAATACTCCCAAACTCATTTAATGAGGCCAGCATTATCCCGATACACAAGCCAGACCAGGGCAGTCTAAGAAAAAAGTATTACAGGCAGATATCCCCGATAAATATAGATACAAAATATCCTGACAAGATAGTAGCAAAGCAAATTCAACAGCACATTAAAAAGATCATTCATCATAGTCAAGTGGGATTTACCACTATGATGCAAGAATGATTCAACATACACAAATAAATAAATGTGATACATCACATTAACAAAATGGGAGAAAAAACTAAGATCATCTCAATAGAAGCAGAAAAGTCATTTAATAAAATTCTGCATTATTTCTCAAGAAATAACAGAAATGTACCTCAACAGTATAAAGGCCATATATGACAAACCCATAGATAGCATCATATTCAATGGTGTAATGGTGTAACGTTAACTCCAAGATCAGATACAAGGCAAAGATGCTCCCTCTTACTACTTACCTTTAACACAGTACTGGAAGTCCTAGCCAGGGCAATAAAACAAGATAAAAGAATGAAAAGCATCCAAATCAGAAAGAAGAAGTAAGTTTTTCTTCGTTTACAGATGACATGATGTTATATACAGAAATCTCTAAAGACTCTAACAAAAAGGATTTGAACTAATAAAAGATTCAATAAAGTTGAAGGATACAAAATAAGTATACAAAATTTGTAGTGTTTCTATACACTAAAAATGAACTATTCAATAAAGAAGTTGGGAAAGCATTTCCCTTCACAATAACTACAAATAATAAAATACTAAGAAATAAATTTAACCCAGGAAATGAAAGATCTGTACCCTGAAATCTATAAAATATTGATGAAAGAAGTTGAAGACAAAAATAAAGAAGAAAACAAGAAATGTCTCATATTCATGAATTGGAATAAATAATATTGGTACAATATCCATACAACCCAAAAAAATCTACAGATTCAATACAACTACTGGGAAAACTCCACTGGCATTTTTTTTAAATAAAAAAAAAGTTCTGAAATTTGTATGCAACCTCAAAAGCTCCCAAATAGTCAAAAAGAATCTTGAGCAAAAAGAACAAAGCTAGAGGCATTACACTACTTGATTTCAAAATTTACTACAATTAACACAACATGGTACTGGCATAAAAATAGACACACAGACCAATGGAAGAGAATGGAGAACCCAGAAACAAATTCATGCATCTACAGGGAATTAATTTTTAACAACAGTGCCAAGAACACACATTAGGGAAAGGACAGGCTCTTCAAAAATTGGTGCTGGGAAAAGGGCAGGCTCTCCAAAAATTGGTGCTGGATATCCATAAGCAGAAAAAAATTAGACACTTATCTCATACCACTGACAGAAATTAACAAAGAATCGATGAAAAACTAAAATGATAGGCCTGAAACTATAAAACTACTAGAAGAAAACATAGGGGGAAACTCTACAACATTTATCTGGGCAAGGATGTTTTGGATATTACCTCAAAAGCACAAGTAACAAAAGCAAAATTTGACAATGAAATGACATTAAACTAAAACACCTCTCGACCCGGCGCTGTAGCTCACACCTGTAATCCCAGCACTTTGGGAGGCCGATACAGGTGGATCACCTGAGATCAGGAGTTCAAGACCAGCCTGGCCAACATGGTAAAACTTCATCTCAACTAATAGTACAAAAATTCACCAGGCATGATGGTGCATGCCTGTAATCCAAGCTACTTGTAAGGCTGAGGCAGGAGAATTGCTGGAACCTGGGAGGCAAAGGTTGGAGTGAGTCAAGATCGTGCCACTGCACTCCAGCCTGGGCGAAAGAGTGAGACTCTGTCTCAAAAGAAAAAAACAAATATAAAAATAAACTTCTCAACAGCAAAGGAAGCAATCAACAGAGTGAAGAGACAGACTACAGAATGGAAGAATACATTTTAAACCCATTTATCTGATAAGAAGTTAATATCCAAAATATATAATATACTCAATAGCAAGAAAACAAATAACCTGATTGAAAAATGGGTAAAGAACCTGAATAGACATTTCTCAACAAAAGGCATACAAATATATGGCCAACAAATATATGAAAAAATACTCAACATTCCTAATTATTGGGGAAATGGAAATTAAAACTACAAGACACTATCTCACATGTTAGAAGTCTATTATCAAACAGATTAATGTTAACAAGTGTTATGGAGGATGTGGAAAAAAGGAATCCTTGTACATTTTGATGACAATGTAAATTAGTACAGTCATTATGGAAACAGTATGGAGCTTTCTAAAAATTTTAAAAATAGAGGTATCATATGATCCAGTAATCCCACTATGGCATATGTATCTACAGGATATAAAATCAATGCATCAGAGAGATATTTGCACTCTCGTGTTTATTGCAGCATTATTCACACAAGCAAAGATATAGAATAAACCTAAGCCTTCATCAATAAATGAATGGATATGAAAAAATGTGGTATATATACACAATGAATTACTACTGAGCTTTCCAAAATGAGAAAATCCTGTCCTTTGTGAAAATGTGAACGAACCTCAAGACATTATGTTAAGTGATATTAACCAGGTACAGAAATTAAAATACCAAATGATCTCACTGATATGTGAAACCTAAAAAAATTAAACTCATAGAAACGGAGAGCAAAATGATGGTTTCCAGCAGCTAGGGAATTGGAAGATTGAAGAGATGTTAGTCAAAGGACACAAAATTTCACTTAGGAAGAATAAGTTCAATAAATCTATTATACATCATGGTTACTAATTTATTGTATAGTTGAAAATTGCTAAGAGAGTAGGTAAGTTTTCTCACCAAAGTAATATAAGTATATATAACATAAGTATATGCTTATGTTAAATAGCATCACTTACTTCACAATATATATTAATACGTTTACAAAACCTCATGTTGTATGCAGTAAAGATACAAAATTTTTATTTGTCAGTTAAAAACATAAAGAACAAACCACATCTTGGTTTCATTGCTTTTTACACTTGTTTTTCAAGCCTCTATTTTATTTATTTCTGCCCTAATTTTTATTATTTTCTTCCTTCTGCTAAATTTGGACTTGATTTGGCCTTTTTCTGGTTTATTGAGGTATAAACTTAGGTTGTTAATTTAAGATCTTTGTTCTTTTTTAATGTAGGCATTTACTATTATAAACTTCATTCTTAGCACTGCTTTTATACATTCCATAGATTTTGGTATAATTTGTTTTCATTTTTGTTTGTCTTATTTTCTAATTTCTTTTTTGATTTGTTTGACCCATTTGTTGTTCAAGAGTGTGCTGTTTAATTTCCAGATATTTGGGAATCTTCCAGTTTTCCTTCTGTTATTTATTTCTAGTTTCATTCCATTGTGGTCAGAAAAGATACTTGGAATGATTTCAATCTTAAGTTTGTTAAAACTTGTTTAGTGACCTAACATGTGTCTACCCTGGAGAATGTTCATTGTGTGCTTGAGAAGAATGTGTATTTTGCTGCTGCTGGGTGAAACGTTTCATGTATGTCTATTAGGTCCATTTGGTTTATAGTGTTATTCAAGTGTGCTGTTCTTTGATTGATTTTCTGTTTCGATATTGTATTCATTATTAGAACTAGAGTACTGAAGTCTCCTACCATTATTGTATTGCTTTCTATTCTCCCTTCAGATCTATGTTTGCTTTGTATATTTATATACTCTGATATTGTGTATGTATATATTTGTAATTGTTATGTCTTCCGAATAAATTTACCCTTTTACCAGTATACAATGACTTTCCTTGTCTCTCATGACAGTTTTTGACTTAGAGCCTATTTTGTCTAATATAAGTATAGCCATGCCTGCTTTCTTTTGGTTATTATTTACATAGAATATTCTTTCCTATCCCTTCATTTTTGCCTATGTATATTCTTAAACATGGATGAGTTTCTTGTAGGCAGCCTATAGAGCCATGGGACACATAATAATGGTACAATTAATGGTGGACCTCATATATGAGTCCTATGAGATAATAATGGAGCTGAAAACTTCTTGTGACATTGTAGCTGTCCTAACATCATAGCACAACACACTACTTATGTGTTTGTGGTGATGTTGGTGTAAACAAGCCTCTTACATTGGGAGGTGCCAAGATGGCTAACTGGAAGCAGCTAATGGGCACTGCTCTCATGAAGAGGAGATAGAGTGGCCAGTGAACACTAGCTCTTCAACTGGATCACCAAAGAGAATATGTTGGGATTCATCAAAGAAACAATGTGACCCAAGGAAAGTAGAAAGGAGTGAAGCAGGACAACTGCCTACCCAGTAGCAGCATGGAGCCAAGAGAGGCTCCCCACTTCATTGAAGATGTAAGTGAGCAAGAGCCCCCAGGGACCCACAATAATGCTATGAACCTTTACAACCCTGGGCACAGGAGATTCCCCCCAATCTCACCTCCCACAGGGCATCCAGACAGACAGAGAAAGGTGTGGAAAGTCTAGAAGAGCTACCACTCGGGCCCACATGGAGCCCCAAGAACCTTGGATCCCTGAGCATACTGATGTTAGCTGCTATAACTATGCAAACAAGGGAGGAAACATTTTCTTATGCCCCCAATAATAGAGGCCACATCCACGATGCTGAGGAGCAAACTGTAGGCCTCACCTACACTGCACCATGCCAAACAAAGCCCACTGGCCTAGGACCTCAGCACAGCCACTCTACTCCTACCTGAGCACTCCAGCCAGTTGCCTTTATCCATTTATCTGGGATGGAGCTTCCAGGTGTGACCAAAAGACCTGCCATGATTGCCACTACCATGGCCTCCACCCCATGGCCCTCCAGCTGGAGAAGAGGGAATGTAGAGCCCAAGAACAGCTAGAAGCCTCCAGGACACCAGAACTGTCATACGGAAAAGCAACTGGGCTGTTTTCCACATGCCTCTTTGCCCTACTACTCCCTACTGGATAGGGCTTCCTGACTGGGGTCCACAGTACAGCCACCCTACCCCCACCCTATCACTTCAGTGGGTGGTGGCTTTGTGATTTTCTGAGGTGGAATTTCAAGAGAACACTGACAGGCACTCTGCCATTGCTTCAGCAGTGGTACCTGCCCTTGCTTGCCCAGGCTCGGAATGAACAAAGACCTTGATTTCTTTCCTCACATCTCCAGTACACTGCAGCCCTCATATGGAGAGGAGACTGGTATACTTTCCCCGTGAGCCCTCGATATGCTGCTCTTCACAAGGCGGGTCCCTTAGGTGGGCCTTAATGCAGCCATCCCACCCCAGGCTAAACATTCCCATTGGCAGCAACTTTATGTCTCTCTGGGGTGGAATTCTCAGAGACAACTCTCAGCCCCTCTACCACTGCCACTGCAGTAGTACCTGCTCTTGCTGACATCAGGTTAGAGAAGGAACAAAAGGCCTGAGTGCTTTACTTGCACCTCCAGCATGCTAGAACCACCCTGAAAAGGGACCAGACTGTCTTCTATGAGCCCTTCACGCCCCTGCTCTTTACTAGGCGGGGCCCCCAGCTTGGGCCAACAACAGAACTGACACACCTTTGGCTGATTATTCCAATTTTCAGTGACTCTGTGTTTCTCTGTGGTGGAACCCCCAGAGACAAGTGAAAGGTCCTCTGCCCTTTGCCACTGCCACTGCCAAGGTCCTTGCTCCTGCTGCCTCCAAGCTGGGGAAAGAACAAAAAGCCTGAGCTAGCCCCAGGGCTGTGGTGCACAGCCTAACAGTGCCAAGCTAAAATCTGTGGTCAGCACTCTAGTGAGGGAGGAGCCCACACTCTCAGGACTTTAGGATGGAATATGGTTGCAAATACAAGCAAATACAGAGGAGCCAGCAGCTGAGTAAGAGCCAATTTACCGGCCACTACATTTAAGCGCCATCTACTGCATCACAGCCCAAACGTCATAAAACACACTTTGCTAATAGAACACTATGAAACCAAAAGCAAAAATTAAGCCACAAATAAAGACCCCGAACAATTCCTCAGCCCTCTGAAAACACAGAAATAAAGCCAACTGACTATACTCAAGTTACACTACAATTAAAAAAAAAAATTAGGCCACACAGATGAAAAAGAATGAGTGCAAGATCTTAGGCAACTCTAAAAGTCAAAGTGATTTTTTTTTCTTTCAAATGACTACAGGAGCTCTCCAGCAATGGTTCTTAACCAGACTGAAATGGCGGAAACAGCAGATTTATAATTCAGAATCTGGATGGAAATGAAGATCACTGAGATTCAGTAGAAAGGAGAAACCCGATCCAAGGAATCTAAGAAATCCACTAAAATGAGTCAAAGGCTAAAAGATTAAATATCTATTTAAAAAAATCAAACTGATCTAACAAAGCTCAAATACTCACTACAAGAATTTCCTAATACAATCAGAAGTATTAACAGCAGAATAGACCAAGCCAAGGACAGAATCTCAGAGTTTGAAGACTAGTTGTTTAGTTTTCCTAAACAACTCAGTCAAATCAAAATTTTAAAAAAGGAATATTAAAAAGTGAACAAAAGTTCTGAGAACAATGGGATTATGTAAGGAGACCAAACCTATGACTGATTAGTGTCCCTGAAATAGCAGGCAACTTAGAAAACACATAGAGAATATTGTCCAGGAAATGTTCCTCAACTCCACTAGAGAGTTTGACATTTAAATTCAAGAATTCAGAGAATTCCTGTGAGATACTATACAAGAAAACCATCTCCAAGACACATAGTTAGACTGTTCAAGGTCTACATGAAGAACAAATATTAAAAACAGCTAGAAAGAAGGGGCAGGTCACCTACAGAGAGCCCCATCAGGCTAACAGTGAACCTTTCATCAGAAACAATAAAAGCCAGAAGACATTGGGGGTCTATATTCAACACATTTAAGGAAAATAAATTTCAACCCATCATTTCATATCCAGCCAAACTATACTTAAAAGCAAAAGAGAAATAAATTTTTTTTAAGGCAAGCAAAGTTCAAATGATTCATTATCACCACACCTGTCTTATAAGAGATCCTTAAGGGAGTGCTAAACATGAAAACTAAAGAATGTTACCAGCCACCGCACAAACATACTTCAGTACTGTGTTGCTATGGTATGTATTGTTTTTTATCCACAATTTTTGGATTATGAATCCCACAGACCTTAGTGCAAAAATAATTGCAGTTTGCATTGTTGAAATTTGCTGTTTGATATTGGAATATGTTCTTAAAGGTGATTACATTATATATCATTTTAATGGGCATTTATCACTTTTTTTTGGCTAATGATTTATTACTTGCTGTCTATTTTATGTTTACTTTTGACTGTGGAAATGATGTTAGACAAAAAGTAAATCTGAGTGATTTTCTTATTCGAGTTGAAAATGGGTCATAAAGCAGTGGAGACAACTCACAACATCAACAACGCATTTGGCCCAGGAACTGCTAACAAACCTGCAGTGTAGTGGTGGTTCAAGAAGTTTCACAAAGGAGAAGAAAGCCTTGAAGATAAGGAGTGTAGTGGCTGGCCATCAGAAGTTGACAACAACCAACTGAGAACAATTTGTCTTCTTACAACGACATGAGAAGTTGCCAAAAAACTCAATGTCTACCACTCTATGGTTATTCACCATTTGAAGCAAATTTGAAAGGTGAAAAATCTCGATAAGTGAGTGCCTCATGAGCTGACCAAAAAAAAGAAAAATCATCATTTTGAAGTGTCGTCTTCTCTTTTGTTATGCAACAATTAACCATTTCTTGATTAGATTGTGATGTGTGATGAAAAGTGGATTTTATATGACAACTGGTGATGATCAGCTCAGTGATTGAACCTAGAAGAAGTTCCAAAGCACTTCCCAAAGCCAAACTTGCACAACAAAAGGTCATAGTTAACATTCTGTGGTCTGCTGCTGGTCTGATCCACTACAGTTTTCTGAATCCCAGCAAATTACAAAACTTCGTAGCCTAATTTGTTCAACTTTTGAAGCATCAGTTGTGCAATGTGCAGTCAGGCATTCTTGGTGCATCTCATTAATTTACATCTGAGACATACAGCCAGAAAATTAATGAGATGCACCAAAAACTGCAATGCCTGCAGCTGGCATTGGGCAACAGAAAGGGCCCAATCCTTCTCCCCAAGAATGCCTGACTGCATGTTGCACAACTGATGCTTCAAAAGTTGAACAAATTGGGCTACGAAGTTTTGTCTCATCCGCCATATTCACCTGACCCCTTGCCAATGAACAACCACCAATTCTTCGAGAATCTCAACAACTTTTTGCAAGGAACATGCTTCCACAACCAGCAAGATGCAGAAAATGCTTTCCAAGAGTTCATTGAATCCCTAAGCACAGATTTTTATGCTACAGGAATAAACACACTTATTTCTCGTTAGCAAAAATGTGTTGATTGTAATGGTTCATACTTTGATTAACAAAGATGTGTTTAAGACTAGTTATAAGAATTTAAAATTCATTGTCTGAAAGCGCAATTACTTTTGCACCAACCTAATATTCATATATGCAGACTTAACTCTGTCATTATGTTGTCAGTTGGTTATTATGCAGAGCTGATTGTGTAGTTTCTTTTTAAGTGTCAATGGTCTATGCTCTTAAGGTGTGTTTTTCTGATGGTCGGTGATGGTCTTTCCTTTCCATATTTAACACTCTGGTAAGGGTCTCTTGTAAGGCAAATCAGGTAGTAATGAATTCCCTTAGCATTTGCTTGTCTAAAGAAAAAAAAAAAATCTTATTTCTCCTTCCCTTGTGAAACTTAGTTTGGCTAGATATGAAATTCTTGGTTGGAATACATTTTCTTTAAGAATTCTCAATATAGGGCTCAAATGTCTTGTGGTTTGTATGGTTTCTTCTTTAAAGTCCACTGTTAGCCCTATGGGGTTCCCTTTTTAGGTGATCGGCTTCTCTCTTCTATCTACCTTTAACATTTTTTTTCTTTCATGTCATCCTTATTGAATCTGATGACTATGTGTCTTGGGGATGATAATTCTGTATAGTATCTCACATGGTTTCTCTTTATTTCCTAAATTCGAATGTTGGCCTCTCTAGTGAGGTTGGAGAAATTTTCATGGATGATATTCTTAAATATGTTATCCATGTTGCTTGCTTTCTCTCCCTCTTTTTCAAGGATGCCAATGAGTCATAGATTTCATCTTTTTACATAACTCCATATTTCTTAGAGGTTTTGTTCATTCTTTTTATATTTTTCTTCTTTGTTTTTGTTGGACTGAGTCATTTTAGAGAAGTTGTCTTCAAGCTTTGAGATTCTTTCCTCAGCTTGTTCAATTCTGCTATTAATATTTGAGATTGTATTATAAAACTTTTGAAGTGAGTTTTTCAACTCTACCAGATCAGTTTGGTTTTGTTTTAAAATGGTTATTTTATCTTTCAGCTCATCTATATTTTTTGTATTCCTTAGATTCTCTAGAATGGATTTCAATTCTTTCCTGAATCTTGATGATCTTCATTTCTATCCCTATTTGGAATTCTATGTCTGCGATTTCAGTCATTTTAGCTTGGGTAGGAACCATTGCTGAGGATCTAGTGCAGTCATTTGAAGGTAATAAGGCACTTTGGCTTTTTGTGTTGCCAGTTTTTTCACGGGTTCTTTCTGATCTGTGTGGGCTGATGTTCCTTTAGTCTTTGAAGCTGCTGTTCTTTGGATGAGGATTTATGCTTTTATCTTCTCTGGTGCATTTGAAGGTTTAATTGTGGTATAAGTTGGGATCAGTTGACTGGCATCATATCCAGAAGATTTTAGAGGGCAAAGATTCAACTCACCACTTCTGGCCTGTATGCTGTAACTCTGGGGGTGCTGGTATTGTGCCCCCAACTTTGTCACCCGGCCCCTTAAGGTTAGGAATGTGCTGCACTGGAGGGGCCAATGTGTTCCCAGTCTGCTGGCCACAAGTCTCTGAATGGGGGTGCCAGCCACAGCATTTCATCAGGGCAGTGACGGAAGGATTTGTGTTCACCCCCATGTGCCACCAGCCAGAGCAGTGTGGCATTACATATTCGTGTCAACTGGGGCAGGGCACCACGGTAAAGTAACTATTGATAGGTAAGGGGTTACAATTGTCAGTTTGTTAATTGTTTTCTGTCTGTCTTTTAGGTCTTCTGTCTGTCTTTTTATCTTTTGTTGTCTTACTTTGTTATTCATTGACAAAAATCATACAATTTTCAACATGAAAGTAGATTGAGGAAATATTTTTTATTTCACAAAAGAGAAGACTGAGGCCTGTATCATTTTTACATATAGCTGAGATCGTATAGGAAAATACTTTTTATCTATGGTAATTAGAAATTTAAAAATCATAGATATAATAAATATAACTTTCATTCAAGGAAGCTTGTCATAATTCACGATATGTTCATAAACATTCTTAAAAGTCTGTACATTGTAATTTAACATACAAATGCATTGACCATATGCATGTTCTAAAGTCTTTCATTTTTTGATGGTCTAATATATTTATTATTTACAGTTTTTCCACTGTCTGTGAATTGATAGTTGTTACAAAAATTCAAGCTTGCAGTTTACTTAAGTCATATTTCTCCATGTGATGAGATCAATATTATGGATTATGGGCCAAGGTTTTCTAATTCTTGATTCTATTTAAAATGTTTAATCAGATATATAATGGTTTGATTAGAGTGTTGACTGCTCTTAACATTTATAAGTATGCTTTCAGATATAAAATACTTTTAAAATTGACGTGATTTACATGTTTACTTTTACTTATATCTTTACCTTTTACTATCTAGCATTTTATAATTTTATAATTTTTTCCACATGAACAAGTCAACAATAAAAACTGATATTTTGAGGATGCATTTTTCTATCTCAGTTATATTATTTATTTTTAATTAAAGTTATGGGTACATGCATTAGTCTTACACGTTATCAATAACAGAACTATGCCCATTGAGATGGTTTATAAAGAGAGGGCTTTTCCTCTGAAATATACTTATGAAATATTCAGTCCTCTCTTATTTTTCTTTTAGAATCACATCAAATATAGTGTTTTAGGAGAAGAAAATTAGCTCAAGTACTGAGAGTGAGCACCTCATTAAAATGTTCCTGGGTCATAAGCATGCAGAAATGCCTAAGATGGTGCAGATGGGTAATTTGAATATACATATATTCCAGTCTTTATGTTCCTTTGCCCTACTTAAACTACCATTCATTTGAGTTAGTGCCATAGTGTATCTATCCTTTTCTACACTGCATCCAGAGTTCAGACTAAAATTATTCCTCTGTGCTGTATTATAGAGACAAGATTTGAATAGGATTTTTTTGTTCAGTGCCAGACTTAAGAATGTGAAACTCAAGCATCCATACTCACCATTACACCCAGGAAGTGCAGGTGTTCTCACTTAGATAATCTCACTCAACACTGCCATCGTATCTCTTTTTAGCCCATAAAACATCTGGTCTGTCTGTTGATTCTCATGGTTCTAAGCTCACAAAAAAATCTGATGAATTCTCTGCATACTAGACCATGTTATACTATAGTAAATTATCATTTTGGAACATGTGGTTATTTCAGGTTACCTAAAAGAAACTGAATCCCAAACAAACTAGTGTGCAAAGGGAAATTAGCCTAACTCTTATAACATGCTGAATTCCTTAGAATAGTACAATTCTCTCAAATCAAATAAATATAAGGTGATGACATGAGTGTGAATAATGTAAAACAATATAAATTTCAATCAATTTTCTTATTTAGCCTGTTTGAAAAAAATTTACTTCATTTTTTTTTTAATTAAGCAGTGGAAAAACATGTATTACTATATGAGAAATAATGTAGTACCTTATATTTATTTTTTGTTCTCTAATAACACAAAAAGAAAAAGAAGACTATCCTAGTTCTCTTCCTAACATTCATTCTTCCTTATATAATTATAATATACATGTATACTTAGACCTCATGTTTCAATACAAGGTTTAACAGATGTTAATTAAGCTTTTGTTTTAATTCTCATGAGGAGCAGTGAAGCAGGAAGATGGGGGGAAGCTTAAAAAGAATTGAAACATGGAAAAGAAGAAGACTCGACTGAATCAACTGCTGACAATTGCCTATTGAACTTCACGTCTTGCATCGGTGTAAGATTCATACTGATTTTTAAATGTAAATGTGGCTGTTAGTATGATATACATTAGATCATTGCAAGGAAAATGCTCAAAGAAAATGGGACTAACACAAGAAGCCATATCTACAGATATAGAATAAAGAAGCTTCCTATGCTTGGTAACAGAAAAGGATAATTTTTCAGAGTTACATTCAAAGCAATTTGACCAAGGTCATCGAATATGTTAACACAAGAGTTGAATATATTCTCAGAAGATATCTAATGTCCAGGCATTTGTCTTTCTGAAATACAAGCATATGGAATGCAAATCAGAAGATCATTTACCTAATGAGAGGCTTGAGACTTGAAATTTATCTCCCAAAAAAATACAGTTGTAAATAATGTTCTCATATTAAGTGTTTCAGATTGGACTTACTGGGAAATGAACTTTGAGACATAAATATGCTTACTGTAAGTATATTTAGTAATAGAATTAAAATCTGTGAGGGACAACTGAAACAAGCAGAACTAGGCAGAAGAAGATGTCAAATTGTCATGAAGTCACAATAAAGGCTTCAGGTAATTCCATGGGTACATCTGAAGCTGAAATGACTCTTCAGAGTTCTTCTAAATTGAGACAAGGGGGAAAGGCCTTTGTATCTTCATACTGGCCAGTCATTAGATGCAAGCTGACATTTGGGAAAGAGCAAGATTTGAAGTGAGATGGTCTTTGTTCAAGTGCAATTTTCACAGACAGACTAAATTAGAAGCTCTCAGCTGGCCAACACTGCCATTAGTTGAGTAAATTAGTATTTTAGTCCTGAAATGGATAACTTGGTGATCTGGCCTGCATGGTACAGCATCCACTACACTGACGCATAGAAAACAATTTAAACATTTTTATTAAGAAAATGTCTCTGAGTCATATCTTTTATTTAATCCTTAATATTATTGAGAAATCATAAAAATGATGTTATTCTCAATTCAGGTCCTGGTACTACTTGGCTATGTAATAACAGAAAGTGTCAGTGTTAAGCAAAATTTCAAAGTAGACCAAGTCTATCAATGTCATCTTTCCCCCTCCTATGCAGGCCTTCCTCATTATACCTATAGACTATAGACTCATTCATCAGGCAGTAAACTTTTCATTTTGTCCCAAACCACCTTCCCCCTAGATATACACTTCAGTATTCCATGCACATTAGCACTATCTCATATTGTGGCCTAGCTCTAAATGACCAGCTTCTGTTTCATACTTAGTCAAACCTGTCAATTTTCTCACGTAGCACAACTGAGTTCTGAGTGGAAACAATGGTGTTAATGCAATCCATTTGAATGTATAAAAGCCTGATAATCTTTACTCCTCTCACTAGCACTTGGACTTTTTAAAGAAGCTGTGAGAAACCCAAATGAATGCCTAACTGGTGAAATTTCAGAAATAATTAAAAAAAAAAAAATAATGGATTTAGGAGGAGGAATTTATCTTGCCTTGAGTTAGCTCTATTAAACTGATTCACATTTCAGAAGTACATTTAGCGATCTTTTAGGAAAACTTTACTCAAGTCACCCCAGAAATATGGCTTACCTTTCTTTCCAATTCTTCAGAAACGGTATTACAGAATGGTAGTTAGGAATCACAATAGATACTGATAATATTTTATTCTTCACTAAATTATGTTGATTTTTACACAAAGCTTCATGTTTTCAGTTACAAAAATATATTCAATCAATTTCAGTATTAAAAATGAACTAAACTTGTGTTTTTAATTCATTTCAAATGAGAATTTAGGTGACTATTCTGTTGTAAACCTAATTTAAAATGTTGTTGGAGAAATTGATTTTTAAAAGCCTAACCTTTCTCCTTGCCTCTTCAATTTTCAAAAAATAAAAAAGACAAGATTAATTTCCAGCATTCCTCATCTGCCATTTTCTTAATACATTTCAGTGAGAATATGACTCAATTTTATACAAAAGAGAATTATAAAATCAACCAAAAATAAAATGCTGGTGATTTTAATTAGTATTCACCTGCAGGGCATTGTATATTTGCATTTTTATAGCAATTTTTTGGTCTAAACATAATTTTACAACTTACAATGCAGGAGATTGCAAGAGTAGCAAAATTGCATAGTAAGATTCATTCAATGTTTAATGAAACATGCATTTATTAAGTGTTTATATATACTTTATGGGACTTTTGATATTAGAATAACCCTGTACTAGATACAGTGATAGTATCATTAAGTTTGGTGGCTAGGCTCACTAGGTAAAGATAACACTCAGCACTTTAGAAAATAAAAAAACATTTTTTTAAAACTGAGGCAATTTTCTAGGTAGACTGTATATACAGGCTTTTATGGTACAGAAATAACTAATTCTAAAGGTCTTTCATGTATGTGGCTAATTTTCTCTAGCTATAAGTGCCTAGGGTCAAAAATCATAAACCTGTTTCTCCATCAACTTCTCTCTATCTGATTTATAAACATTTACTGGGTGCTTTGTATACAAGATCAGTCACTATAGATAGGGTACCTGGACCTTATAAGCTCTTCAAGGACCCAAGAAATTTGTTTGCAAAGTTAAAAGTGGAAACTATGGGCACCCAACTAAGAAATAAACCATGTGAATGAAGATAATTAAATGCTTACTTAGATGGCCACAAAATGTAGCATTAACACAATTTCATTAATTGTTCAATTTAATATTCATGAAAATGTAACTGCATTGAAAACTAGGTATTTTGTATTTTCATTTAGAAATGTTCAAGTATGTATAATGATGGCAGAGAAATCATGGCCAATCATAAATAAATAAATTATTTGTAGACAAATAGTTTCAAAGCAGGATTATAAAATCTCTTTTAAAAATTAAAATGTTTGGGGCCAACAAAGGTTTTAAAATGATCCTGCATGCATGTGGATATTGGGGGAAACCCACCCCCAATATTCAACGTGGGTCCTTTTCTGTTTTCCCTAAGCATCGGCTGGTCTGAGAAATAAAGGGAAATGTACAAAAGAGAGAAATTTTAAAGTTGGGTGTTTGGGGGAGACACCACATGTCAACAGGTTCCATGATGCCCCCTGAGCCATAAAACCAGCAAGTTTTTATTAGTGATTTTCAAAAGGGAGGGAGTGCACAAATAGGGTGTGTGTCACAGAGATTACATGATTCAAGGACAACAAAAGATCACAAGGCAGGAGGTCAGGGGGAGATCACAAGGTCAGGGCGAAACTAGAATCACTAATGAACTTCGTTGTCCTGCTGTGCACACATTGTCAGCATTCAAGAGCAGAGAAATGGCTTGACTAGAATTTGCCAGGCTGGAATTTCCTAATCCTAGCAAACCTGGGGGAACTGCAGGAGACTAGGGCATGTTTCATCCCTATCTACATCTGCATAAGGCAGAAACCCCCAGAGCGGCCATTTCAGAGGCCTCCTCTGGGAATGCATTATTTTCCCAGGACTGTTAATTATTAATATTCCTTGATGGAGAAAGAATTCAGTGATATTTATCTTACCCGTTTTCAGTAATAAGAGAAATATGACTCTGTCCTGCCCACCCACAGGCAGCCAGACTTTATGGTTATCTCCCTTGTTCCCTGAAAATCGCTGTTTTCCTGTTCTTAAGGTGCCAGATTTCATATTGTTCAAATACACATGCTCTACAATTTGTGCAGTTAACACAATCATCACAGGGTCCTGAGGTGACATACATCCTCCACTTATGAAGATGACAGGATTAAGAGATTAAAGTAAAGACAGGCATAGGAAATCACAAGAGTATTGATTGGGGAAGTGATAAATGTCCATGAAATCTTCACAATTTATGTTCTTCTACCACAACTTCAGCCAGTCCCTCTGTTTGGGGTCCTTGACTTCCCGCAACATGTGAAAAACACTCTTCTAGTCAAATTAACTAGATAATCTAAACTGATCATAACTACTTCAATTTAATTCAATCAAAAAAAGCATTTTTGAGCACTTACAAAATCACTGAACTAGCTTTCAGGTTGACTACATTATCTAAATTGGTCTTCATAATGTAATTTCAATTCAATCCAACAGCAATTTATTTATTACCTACTCTGGGCCTAGCACTGTGCTAGGTATTCTGGGTAGAGAAATAAAATGGTTATATACTGTGCTATCAAGGTCTGAAAGACTAATAGGGAATTCAGACAACTAAGCAAAAATATGCATGATAGCATGATAATTGCTATTATAGAGACAAGCATTTTGGTCTAAGACATCATCTAGGAAGTATACTGATTCCAGATTTGAAGGAATAAAATAGGCTTCCTGGAAGAAGTCACCTCGAAAATTGAAACTGACAGAATAAATTGAAGTTAGCTAAGGAATGAAAGTGAAGAAGATTTTGAAATTTCCAAAAAAGGAGAAAGAAGAACATGTGCCAAATCACAAAGTCAAAAGAGAACATAAGGCATGAAAATGATTGAACCTGTTCCTCTGTGACCTCTAAATAAATACAAGGAGTGTTGACAACGTTGCCAAAGGGAAACAGAAATTCTTGACAACCTATTAAAATACTTTTGCATCAAAAATGCTTTCATCCTGCAAAATCAAGCCTGTTAAAACTATCAAAATGTGCATTAGGCAAATGGGTTTCCATGTCAAGAAACTAACATCTTCATCCATATCCCAAAATTTAAGCTTTCTCAATATGTCAGCTGTTGTGTAAACATGACCTTTAAAAAAAGCAACTTGACTAAGGATTTCAAAAACAATTTAGTGAAACATACATCTGCATCATTGGAATGGAAGTGAATGGCCCAGGCATACCCACTAATATAAGCCATTAGCCATATTGTGCCTTCAGGAGAATTATATGACCTTCAAAAATCTATCCAAGTAATTAACTGTTCCAGGGACCAACCATGTAAAGTGTAACTGATAAAGTGTCTAAGACAACAGGGTTTTAAATACTTTATAAAAAATATTTAGGTGTTGAGATCTAATAAAAGTTAAAATAACTGTATTACAATTTCAGGTGACAAAATAGCAATATGACTAATAATGCTAATATGACAAATGTGATTAACAAGTGGCTGCTGGAAGATAATTCATCAATGCTAATATGTCTAATATGATTAATAAATGACTGCTGGAAGATAATTCTTCATGGGTCTTTGGTATTTCCACCTGTCCAGTGAGCAAAGGCACTAACAACACTTGGAGATAGAGATAATGTATCCCTCAAGAGCAAAGGGTAAGCTCATTCATTGTTCAATATCACAAAGTTAAGATCTTCATCTAGAGTAGTTGGGACAAGTTTGCTTTCAAGCCAGTATAAATGACTGAGACTTTTTATGCTTGGAATTTGTATTAGTCCATTTTCACACTGTTATAAAGAAATACTTGAGACTGAGTAATTTATAAATATGTTTAATTGTCTCATGTTTCTGCATGGCTGGGGAGACCTCAGAAAACTTACAGTCATGGCATATGGGAAAGAAAGCACCTTCTTCAAAAAGCAGCAGGAGACAGTGCGAACAAAGGGGGGAAAGACACTTATAAAACAATCAGATCTTATAAGAACTCTCTCACTATCATCAGAAATGCATGGGGGAAATTGTCCCTATGATCCAATCACCTGTCACCAGGTCCCTCCCTTGCTATGTGGGGATTATGGAGATTACAATTTGAGATGAGATTTGGGTGGGGACACAAAGACAAACCATATCATTCTGCCCCTGACCCCTCCCAAATCTCACATCCTTTTTACTTTTCAAAACCAGTCATGCCTTCCCAACAGTCCCCAAAGTCTTAACTCATTCCAGCATTAACGCAAAAGTCCAAGTCCAAAGTCTCATCTGAGACAAAACAAGTCCCTTCCACCTAGGAGCCTGTAAAATCAAAAGCAAGTTAATTATGTCCAAGACACAATGGGGTTACAGGCAATGGATAAATGCTCTGATTTCAAATAGGAGAAATTGGCCAAAACAAAGGGGCTACATGCCCCATGCAAGTCCAAAATCCAGCAGGGCAGTCATCAAACCTTAAAGCTCCTAAATAATCTCATTTGACTCCATGTCTCACTTCCAGCACACACTAATGCAAGGTATGGGATCCCATGGCCTTGGGCAGCTCTGTCCCTGTGACTTTGCAGGGTACAGCCCCCCTCCTGTTTTCACAGCTGACATTGAGTGTCTGTGGCTTTTCCAGATGCATGATGCAAGCTGTTGGTGGATCTACCATTCTGGAGTCTAGAGGAAGGTGGCCCACTTCTCATAGCTGCACTAGGTACTGCCCCAGTGGGGACTCTGTTTGGGGGTTCCAACCCCACATTTTAATCCACACTGCCCTAGCAGAGGTTTTCCATGAGGGCCCCAACCCCTGCAGTACACCTCTGCCTGGACATCCGGGCATTTCCATACATTCTTTGAAATCTAGGCAAAGGTCCCAAAACCTCGATTCCTATCTTCTGTGCACCCACAGACCCAACACCACATGGAAGCCGCCAAGGCTTGGGGCTTGTACCCTCTGAAGCAACTGCCCAAACTGTACCTTGGCCCATTTTAGCCATGTCTAAAGCTGGAGTGCTTGGGATGCAGGGCACCAAGTCCAAAGATGGCACAAAGCAGCAGGGCCCTTGATCCAGGTCAAAAAATCATTTTTCCCTCCTAGGCATCTGAGCCTGTGATAGGAGGAGCTACTGTGAAGGTGTCTGACATAACTTGGAGACATTTCCTCCATTTTCATGGCTATTAACACTTGGCTCTTCATTACTTATGAAAATTTATGTGGCAGGTTTGAAATCCTCCCCAAAAAGGGATTACTCCAATTGGATGGAAACTCACTATATGAGCTACCCTATGTTACTGCCATGATGCTCATGTGGAGAGCAAGAGGAAATGACATGAAGATGAAACTCATGTCTTTTGCTGTGCCATGAGTGCCTATGACTTAGCAGTCTCATGTCTTCTATTACCATCATTGAGATTATAGCAGGCTAACTTGTTAATTTGCAGGATACAATCTCAGATATTTCATCATTCTTGACAGTAATCTTTTCATTTTCCATATGTGTTTGATAATAAATATGTATTGATAGAGTTTATATACATAGTATTTTTATTTAAACATTTTTCTTAATTTGAAAAGGTTAAATTTTTGCATAAGCTGATATTTATGACATTAAAATATGCAAATTATCCTTACCTGATAAGATTAAATATTTATTGTAATTAGACAAATTTATCTTTGTCTTGAGATAATTCATAATTATTAATATTGTAAATTAGTCATTTGTCAAGATCAAGTTGTAATGTTGGAAAACATTCTTGCATTCTTCTGCCCTAGACAAATTCTTAGGATCAAATATTAGAACAACCCATAAAATACTTCTTGAATTTTTTCCTACCCTTAAATGAATTTATTGTAATCAAGTTCTAACAGTTTATAAATTTTTTATGATAATTCCTGGGCTTCTGGAAAAGTCTGAATTAACCCAGTCTCTTTGAGTATTTCCGCAGGTTTTCAGTTACTAAAGTCTTTTACTTTTCAAATTATTTTTTCAAATTGACTTTAATACCTCATGTTTATGCTTTATGATCTGAAGTATTCTGTTACATTCTAAAGCATATATGCATACTAGAGTAGATTCCAGCCATGTATCAGACTTCATTATGTGAGAGAATGACTGGACACTCAACCTTCTGTACTGTGATGCGATCATCATTATATCAAAGCTAATGAACAACTATAAAAGGGCACTCGATAGTCTATGGTAGATTAAAATCTTAGCAAAAAATTCAAAACATGTGTTTTTAAGATTACTTGTTCTTTAGTATAATAAATAACCCCCACAACTTTGATTCTTAACTCCTTCCAGAGATTTGAGTTTGAATTTGATTTCAAAAATTGCACAATATGGGTAGCTGAGAAAGATGATAAAATAGAATGCTCCACCAACTGCCCCTCAATGACAAGGAAACAAATTTAACAACTGTCTATGCAAAAAAAGCACCTTCAGCAGAAACAGAACCCAATGAATACTCAGAGTACCTGGTATTTACTTCATATTGCTGAAAGAGGCACAGCAGAGATAGGAAAAGAAAAAAAGCCAGTCTTGAATCACTGATGCCACCCTACCCCAACCCACGGCAGGCATGAGAGAGCATTCCTGTGAGCTCGGGAAGGGAGAAAGCAGCAATTTTGAGAGATTGAACTCAATTCTGTTCTGCTATACCTAAAAGGAAAACTGGGACAAGATCAGATGATGCCTCTCCACAAAGGGAGCATTTAAAATAACAGCCAGAAAGGAATTACTGATCCCAGTGGTCAAAACGTGAGTACCCACAAACCTTGCACCACAGGCTAAACTCTTCTAGGGCTCTAAGGAAACTTGAAAAGGAATCTAGGCACAAAAACTGCAACTTTTAGGTGAGTCCTAGTGCTATACTGGGCCTCAAACCAACAGACTGCAAGAAGGTTGTGGGGGTGGTGCGCATGACATACTGAGACATGAGCTGGGGTGGCTAAGAGACTGTTGGCATCACCCCTCCTCTAACCCCAGGCTGCACAGCCTGTGGCTCAAAAAGAGACTTTCACTTGAGAAGTGGAGAGGGAAGAATGGGGAGGAATTTTCCAGCTTCTTGGATACTAGCTCAGCCACAGCAGGATAGGGCACTAGACAGAGTTGTGAGACCCCCATTTCAGGCCCTAGCTCCTGGATGACATTTCTAGACACGCCCTTGGCCAGAAGCAAACCTCTACCTTGAAGGAAAGGACCAAGTCCTGGTAGCATTAATCATGGGCTAACTGAAGAGCCCTTGAGCCCTGAATAACCAGCAGCGATATCCTGGTACTATGTCATGGACCTTACATGAAAAGCTGAGACTTGCTGGCTTTAGGTGAGGCTCAGTTCATTCCCAGCTGTGGTGGCTATGGGGCAAGACTACTTCTGCTTGAGAAAAGCAGAGGGAAAAGTAATGGGGACTGTGTTGGGCACCTTATGTACCAGCTTGACCACAGGAGGGTACAGCACCAAGCAGGCTGTTGGGGTCCCTGATCCAGGACTTGGCTTTTGGATAGCATGTCTGGACCTGCCGTAAGACAGAAGGGAGCTCCCTACACTGAAGGGTGAGTCCCAGGACAGGAATCATTCACCACAAGTTGACTGAAGAGCTCTTGGGCTCCATGGGGAACATTGGCAATAGTCTGGCCAAACTCACCATATGCCTGTGGTAGCAGTGGCCATGGTGTGGCTCCTCTGTCTTTGAAAAGAAAAGGGAAGAGTGAGGACTGTGTCTTGTGGACTGAGTGCCAGCTAAGTCACAGTAGAATAGAGTACCAGATAGCCTTCCAATGTTTTTGCTCTACTACCTGGCTATCTGGAATGGCACCTCTAGACCCGCCTGGGTACTGAGTGACTCACCACCCTGAAGGGAAGTACATTGGCCTGGCTAGCTTTGCCACCTCCTAATTGCAGAGCCCCAGAGACTTGAGTGAACATAGGAAGTAACCATGGAGTGATTATAGCAGGCCTTGGGTGAGACCCAGAACTGTACTGGATTTAAGTCTGACCCAGTGCAGTCATAGTGGTGGTGGCAACAGGGGTGGTTGTGTTACTCCATGTCTCAGCTTCAGGTGTCTCAGGAAAAGAGAGAGACTTTGTTTGTTTAGAAGAAATTAAGAAAAGAGAACAAGAGACTCTACCTGGTATTTCAGAAAATTCTTCTAGATCTTATCAAGACCATCAAGACTGTTTTTCTACAAGTCTGCAAGAACCACAGTATTATACGGCTTCAGGTGCTTCCTAAAGCAGATACAGCTTAGATCATAACTCCCAATCATTTCAAATATTGGGAAGCCATCCCATGAAGGACAGGTACAAACAAGCCCAGACAGTGAGGACTATAATAAATACCTAACTCCTCAACACTCAGAAACAGATGAACATCTACAAGCATCAAGACATTTCAGGAAAACATGAACTAACCAAATGAACTAAGTAAAGCACCAGGAACCAATCCTGAAACAAACACCCAGAGATATGTGACCTTTCAGATAATATAAAATAGCTCTTTTGAAGAAACCCAATGAAATTTAAGATAACACAGAGAACAAATTCAGGATTCTATCAGATAAATTTAAGAAATTTTGTACACCACCCTTAACAAGGAGATTGAAATAATTGAAGAAAATCAAGTAGAAATACTGAAGCTGGAAAATATAATGGGCAAAACAAAGAATACATCAGAATATTTTAATAGCAGAATTTATCAAGCAGAAGAATTGGTGAGCTTAAAGACAGGCTGCTGCTCTCAGCCTTAGTGCCATTTTCTTGGAAACCTCTGCGCCATGAGAGCCAAGTGGAGGAAGAAGCAAATGCGCAGGCTGAAGCACAAAAGAAGAAAGATGAGGCAGAGGTCCAAGTAAACCACTAGCTTGTTGCATCATGGAGGCCACAGGAACAGATACATGGAATGCCAGGCGCTGGGGATGCTGGTACAAGTTGTGGGACTGCATGCTACTGTCTAGAGCTTGTCTCAGTGGATCTAGAACTTCATCGCCCTCTGATTGCCGATCACCTTTGACACCCACCTTGCTCATAAACAACACTGCCCATGTTGGTCCTCTGCCCTGGACTTGTGACATTCTGCACTATTTCTGTGTTTATTTGTGGCCAAGTGTAACAACCATATAATAAATCACCTCTTCCGCTCTTTTAGCTGAATAATTAAAAAAAAAAAAAAAAAAAAGACAGGCTGCTTTAAAATACACAGTCACAGGAGAAAAGAAAAAAATAGAAAACAATGAAGAACATCTACATCATCTAAAAAAAAAATAGCCTCAATTGAGCAAATCTAAAAGTTACTGACTTTAACAGAAGGGAGAGAAAAAGATAGGAGTAGAAAGTTTACTCAAAGGAATAATAACAGAGAACTTTCCAAACCTAAAGAATGATGTCAATATCCAAGTACAAGACAGCTATACAACACCAAGCAGGTTTAACCCAAAAAAAGTACCCAAAGGCATTTAATAACCAAACTCCCAAAGATCAAGAATAAAGAAAGGAACCTAAAAGCAGCAAGAGAAAATAAACAAATAACATACACAGGAACTCCAATGTACGTGGTGGTAGACATTTCAGCAGAAGACTTACAGACCGGGAGAGGATGACATGACATATTTAAAGTGCTTAAGGTGAAAAATTTATCCTGGAAAAGTATATTCAGCAAAAATATCCTTCAAACATGAAAGAGAAAAACTTTCCCAGAAAAACAAAAGCTGAGAGATTTCATAAACACCAGACTTTTACTACAAGAAATACTAAAGCAAGTACTTCAAGCAGAAACAAAAGGATTTTAATGGGTAATAAGTACTCACGTGAATGTACAGAACTCACTGGTAATAGTAAGTACGTAGAAAAATACGTAATATTATAACACTATAACTGTGGTGTGTAAACTACTCTTATGTCAAGTCAAAAGATTAAATGATGAACCAATAGAAATAATAACTACACCAACTTTTCAAGACAGAGAAAGTACAATAAGATAGAAATAGAAACAACAAGTAAAAAAAGGGATACGAAGTTGAGCCATAGAGTTTTTTTCTAAGTTTTCTTTCTGCTTGTTTGTTTTGTTGTTTATACAAACAGTGTTGTTTTCAGCTTTAAATAATGGATTATAAGATAGTATTTGCAAGTCTTACAGTAACCTTAAACCAAAAAACATGCAATGTATACACAAAAAAATAAAAAGCAAGAAACTAAATCATATCACCAGAGAAAATCACATTCACTAGAGGAAGGCATGAAGGAAAGTAAGAAGGAAAGACCACAAAAAAATAATGTGAAGAGTAAGTCCTTACTTATCAATGATATTGAATATGAATACACTAAACTCTCTAATCAAAAGACAGACTAGCTGAATGGATAAGGAACAAGACTCACTGATCTGTTGCCTACAACAAATACACATCACCTATAAACACACACACAGTCTAAAAATAGATAAAATAAGACATTCCATGCTGATAGAAGCTAAAAACAGAAGGAGTAGCTATAATTATATCAGACAAAATAGACTTTAAGATAGAACTATAAGAAATGAGAAAAAGAATGTCACTAAATAATGATAAAGGGGTAAATTCAGTAAGAAGATATAACAATATAAATATATATACACAGCCAACACTTGAGCACTCAGATATAGAAAGAAAATATTGATAGACCTAAAGAGAGAGATAGGTCACAACAAAATAACAGCTGGAGACTTCAACACCATTGGATAGATATTCCAGAGAGAAATCCAACAGCATTGGATAGATATTCCAGAGAGAAAACCAATAAAGAAATATTAGACTTATTCTGCACTATAGGACAAGTGGACCTAATAAATATTAACAGAGGATTCCACCCAATGACTGCAGAATACACATTCTTTTTCTAAGCACATGGATCATTCTCAAGGATAGATCATACATTAGGTCACAAAAATTCTTACAATATTTAAAAAAATGAAATAATATCAAGCATCTTCTCTGACCACAATGGAATAAAACTAAAAATCAATAAATAGAAAAATTTTAGAAACTACACAAATATATTAAAATTAAACATTATACTCCTGAACTACCAGTGGGTGAATGAAATTAAGAAGGAAATGTATATATTTCTTCAAAATATACTAATGAAAACACTCGTGCCTGTAATCCCAGCACCTTGGGAGGCCAAGGCTGGTGGATCACCTGAGGTCAGGAGTTCGAGACCAGCCTGGCCCACATGGTGAAACCCTGTCTCTACTGAATATGTAAAAACTAGCCAGACATGGTGGTGGGCACCTGTAATCCCAGCTACTCAGGAGGCTGAGACAGGAGAATTGCTTGTACCCAGGAGACAGAGGTTGCAGTGAGCTGACAGTGCCACTGCACTCCAGCCTCAGTGACAGAATGAGACTCTGTCTCAAAAAAAAAAAAAAAAAAAAAAAAAAAAGAAAAGAAAACACATGGGATACAGCAAAAGCAGTACTAAGAGGAAGGTTTATAACCATAAGCACCTTTATAAAAAAGAAGAAACACTTCAAATAAACAATAATGCTCCATCTTAAAGAACTAGAAAAACAAGAGAAAACCAAACCCCAAATTATTTTTTTAAAAGTAATAAAAATCAGAGAAGAGATAAATGAATTTGAAATAAAAAATCCCAAGGAAACAAAAAGTTGGTTTTTTGAAAAGTTAAAACAAAATTAACAAACCTTTATCCAGACTAAGAAAAATAAAGAGAAGAACAAAACAAATAAAATCAGAAATGAAAACAGAGACATTACAACTGATACTGCAGAAATTTAAAAGATCATTAGTGGCCCCTAAGAACAAGTATATTCCAATAAACTGGAAAATCTGCAATAAATTGACAAATTTCTAGACCCATACAACCTACTATGATTGAACCAGGAAGAAATTCAAAACATAAACAAACCAAAACAACCACTGAGACTGAGGCTGTCATAAAAATTTCCCAGTAAAGAAAAGACCAGGACACAATGGTTTCACTGTTGAATTCTACCAAAAATTTAAGAAAGACCTAAACCATTTCTATTAAATTATTGCAATAACTAGAGGAGGAAATACTTCCACTTTTATTCCACAAGGGGAGTATTATCCTGGTACAAAAGCACCACAGAAAATGAAAGCTACAGACCACACCTCTTATTAATACTGATGCAAAAATATTTGACAAAATACTAGGAAACTGGTGTTAACAATACACTAAATCTATTGATATAATCATGTGGTTTTTGTCATTGGTTTTGTTTATGTGATGGATTATGTTTATTGATTTGCATATGTTGAACAAGCATTGCATCCCATGGATGAAACCGACTTGATAGTGATGGATAAACTTTTTGATGTTCTGCTGGATTCAGTTTGCCAGTATTTTATTGAAGATTTTTGCATTGATGTTCATCAGGGATATTGCCCTGAAATTTCATTTTTTTGGGGTGTCTTTGCCAGGTTTGGGTATCAGGATGATGCTGGCCTCATGAAATGAGTTAGGGAGGAGTCCCTTTTTTCTATTGTTTGGAATAGTTTCAGAAGGAATGGTGTCAGCTCCTCTTTGGACCTCTGGTAGAATTTGGCCATGAGTCTGTCTGGTCCTGAGCTTTTTTTGGTTGGTAAGCTATTAATTGCTGCCTCAATTTCAGAACTTGGTATTGGTCTATTCAAGGATTTGACTTCTTCCTGGCTTAGTCTTGGGAGGGTGTATGTGTCCAGAAATTTATCCATTTCTCCTAGATTTTCTAGTTTATTTGCATGTTTATAGTATTCTCTGATAATAGTTTGTGTTTCTGTGGGATGCGTGGTGATATTCCCTTTATCATTTTATATTGTGTACATTTGATTCTTCTCTCTTTTCTTCTTTATTAGCCTGGCTAGTGGTCTATCTATTTTGTTGATCTTTTCAAAAACCCAGTTCCTGGATTTATTGATGTTTTGAAGGGTTTCTCGTGTCTCCATCTCCTTCAGTTCTGCTCTGATCTTAGTTACTTCTTGTTGTCTGCTAGCTTTTGAATTTGTTTGCTCTTGCTTCTCTAGTTCTTTTAATTGTGATGTTAGCGTGTTGATTTTAGATCTTTCATGCTTTCTCCTGTGGGTATTTATTGCTATAAATTTTCTCTAAACACTGCTTTAGCTGCGTCCCAGAGATTTTGACACGTTGTGTCATTGTTCTCATTGGTTTCAAAGAACTTGTTTATTTCTGCCTTAATTTCGTTATTTACCCAGTAGTCATTCAGGAGCAGGTTGTACAGTTTCCATGTAGTTGTGGGGTTTTGAGTGACTTTCTTAATCCTGAGTTCTCATTAGATTGCACTGTGGTCTGAGAGAATTTTTGTTATGGTTCCCATACTTTTACATTTGCTGAGGAGTGTTTTACTCCAATTATGTGGTCAATTTTAGAATAAGTGTGATGTGGTGCTGAGAAGAATGTATATTCTGTTGATTTGGGGTGGAGAGTTCTACAGATGTCTATTAGGTCCACTTAGTCCAAAGCTGAGTTCAAGTCCTGAATATCCTTATTAATTTTCTGTTTTCTTGATCTGTCTAATATTGACAGTGGGGTGTTAAAGTTGCCCACTATTATTGTGTGGAGTCTAATTCTCTTTGTAGGCCTCCAAGAACTTGCTTTATAAATCTGAGTGCTCCTGTATTGGGTACATACATATTTAGTATCATTAGCTCTTCTTGTTGCCTTGATCCCTTTACCATTAGGTCATGTCCTTCTTTGTCTTTTTTGATTTTTGTTGGTTTAAAGTCTGCTTTATCAGAGGCTAGGATTGCAACCCTTGCTTTTTTTAATTATTATAGTTTAAGTTCTAGGGTACATGTGCACAATGTGCAGGTTTGTTACACATGTATACATGTGCCATGTTGATGTGCTGCACCCATTAACTCGTCATTTACATTAGGTATATCTCCTAATGCTATCCTCCCCCCTACCCCACAATAGGACCCAGTGTGTGATGATCCCCTTCTTGTGTCCAAGTGATCTCATTGTTTAATTCCCACCTATGACTGAGAACATACAGTATTTGGTTTTCTGTTCTTGTGACAGTTTGCTGAGAATGATGGTTTCCAGCTGCATCCATGTCCCTACAAAGGACACAAACCTCATCCTTTTTTATGACTGCATAGTATTCCATGGTGTATATGTGCCACATTTTCTTAACCCAGTCTGCCACTGATGGACATTTGGGTTGATTCCAAGTCTTTGCTATTGTGAATAGTGTCGCAATAAACATGCATGTGCATGTGTCTTTATAGCTTTTTCCCCCCCATTTGCTTGGTGAATATTCCTCCATTCCTTTATTTTTTTAAATTTTGAACCTATGTGTGTCTTTGCACATGAGAAGGGTCTCCTGAATACAGCACACCAATGGGCCTTGACTCTTTATCCGGTTTCCAGTCTGTGTCTTTTAATTGGGGCATTTAGCCCATGGACATTTAAGGTTAATACTGTTGTGTGTGAATTTTTTCCTTTCATTATTAATGCTAGCTGGTTATTTTGCCCATTAGTTGATGCAGTTTCATCTCCGTGTCAATGATCTTTACAATTTTGTATGTTTTTGCAGTAGCTGGTACCAGTTTTTCCTTTCCATGCTTAATGTTTCCTTCAAGGGCTCTTGTAAGGCAGGCCTGGTGGTGACAAAATCTCTCAGCACTTGCTTGTCTGTAAAGGATTTTATTTCTCTTTTTATGAAGCTTAGTTTGGCTGGATATAAAATTCTGGATTGAAAATTCTTTTCTTTAAGAATGTACAATATTGGCCCCCACTCTCTTCTACCATGTAGGATTTCTGCAGAGAGATCCGCTGTGAGTCTGATGGGCTTCCCTTTGTGAGTAACCCAAGCTTTCTCACTGGCTGCCCTTAACAGCTTTTTCTTCATCTCAACCTTGGTGAATCTGAGAATTATGTGTCTTGGGGTTGCTCTTCTCGAGGACTATCTTTGTAATGTCCTCTGTATTTCCTGAATTTGAATGTTAACCTGTTTTGCTAGGTTGGGGAAGTTCTCCTGGATAATATCCTGAAGAGTGTTTTGAACTTGGTTCCATCCTCCCTGTCACTTTCAGGTACAACCAATCAAACATAGATTTGGCCTTTTCATATAGTCCCACATTTCTTGGAGGCTTTGTTTGTTCCTTTTTATTCTTTTTTCTCTAATCTTATCTTCTTGCTTCATTTCATTAAGTTGATCTTCAGTCTCTGATATCCTTTCTTCCACTTGATCAGTTTGGCTATTGAGACTTGTGTATGCTTCACGAAATTCTTGTGCTGTGTTTTTCAGCTCCATCAGGACATTTATGTTCTTCTCTAAACTGGTTATTCTAGTTAGCAATTCATTTAACTTAAGGTTCTTAGCTTCCTTGCATTGGGCTAAAACATGCTCCTTTAGCTCAGAGAAGTTTGTTATTACCCACCTTCTGAAGCCTACTTCTGTCAATTAGTCAAACTCATTCTCGTTCAGTTTTGTTCCCTTGCTGGTGAGAAGTTGTGATCCTTGGGAGGAGAAGAGGCATTCTAGCTTTTGGAATTTTCAGCCTTTTTGTGCTGTTTCTTCCTCCTCTTAGAGGATTTGTCTACGTTTCATCTTTGATGTTGGTGACCTTTGGATGGGGTTCTTCATGGATGTCCTTTTTGTTGATATTGACGCTATTCCTTTCTGTTAATTGTCCTTTTAACAGTCAGGCCCTTCTGCTGCAGGTCTGCTGGATTTTGCTGAAGGTATACTCTGGACCTTGTTTGCCTGGGTATCATCAGTGGAGGCTGCAGAACAGCAAAGATTGCTGCCTGTTCCTTCCTCTGGAACCTTTGTCCCAGAGGGGCATCCATGAGATGCCAGCTGGAGCTCTCCTGTATTAGGTGTCTGTTGACCCAGCTGGGAGGTGTCTTCCAGTTAGGAGTCACAGAGGTCAAGTACCTACTTGAGGAGGCAGTCTGTCCCTTAGCAGAGCTCAAGCGCTGTCCTGGGAGATACGCTGCTATCTTCAGAACTGTCAGGCAGGAATGTTTAAGTCAGCTGAAACTGCACCCACTGCCACTCCTTCCCCAAGGTGCATTGTCCCACAAAGATGGGAGTTTTATCTATAAACCCATGACTGGGGTTGCTGCCTTTCTTTCAGAGATGCCTGCCAGGTCTTCAATAAAATTCAACTCCCCTTCATGCTAGAAACTCTCAATAAACTAGGTATTGATGGAATGTATCTCAAAATAATAAGAGCTATTTTTGACAAACCCACAGCCAATATCATACTGAATAAGCAAAATCTGGAAGCATTTCCTTTGCAAACCAGCACAGGACAAGGATGCCCTCTCTCACCACTCCTATTCAACATAGTATTGGAAGATCTGGCCAGGGCAATCAGGCAAGAGAAAGAAATAAAGGGTAATCAATAGGAAGAGAGGAAGTCAAATTGTCTGTGTTTGCAGATGACATGATTGTATATATAGTGTATATTTAGAAAACCCCATCATCTCAGCCCAAAATCTCCTTAAGCTGACAAGCAACTTCAGCATAGTCTCATGATAAAAAATCAATGTGAAAAAAATCACAAGCATTCCTATACACCAATAAGAGACAGACAGAGTCAAATCATGAGTTAACTCCCATTCACAATTGCTGCAAAGTGTATAAAAAACCTAGGAATACAACTGACATGGGATATGAAGCACCTCTTTAAGGAGAACTACAAACCACTGCTCAAGGAAATAAGAGAGAACACAAACAAATGGAAAACATTCCATGCTCATAGATAGAAAGAATCAATATCATAAAAATGGCCATACTGCCACAAGTAATTTATAGATTCAATGCTATCTGCATCAAGCTACCATTGACTTTCTTCACAGAATTAGAAAAAACCACATTAAATTTTATGCAGATCCATAAAAGAGCCTGTATAACCAGACAATTGCTAAGCAAAAAGAGCAAAGCTGGAGGCATCATCCTACCTGACTTCAAACTATACTAACTGTACTACAAGGCTACAATAACCAAAACAGCATGGCAGTGGTACCAAAACAGATATGTAGACCAAGGGAACAGAACAGAGGCCTCAGAAATAATGCCACACATCTACAACTATCTGATCATTGACAAACCTGACAAAAACAAGCAATGGGGAAAGCGTTCCCTATTTAATAAATGGTGTTGGGAAAACTGGCTAGCCATATGCAGAAAACTGAAACTGGACCCCTTCCTTACACCTTATACGAAAATTAACTCGAGATGGATTAAAGACTTAAATGTAAGACCTAAAACCATAAAAACCCAAGAAAAAAACCTAGGCAATACCATTCAGGACATAGGCATGGGCAAAGACTTCATGACTAAAACATCAAAAGCAATGGCAACAGAAGCCAAAATTGACAAATGGGATCTAATTAAACTAAAGAGCTTCTGCACAGCAAAAGATGTTATCAACAGAGTGAACAGGCAGCCTACAGAATGCGAGAAAATTTTTGCAATCTATCCATGTGACCAAGGGCTAATATTCAGAATCTACAAAAAACGTATACAAATTTACAAGAAAAAGCAACCCCATCAAAAAGTGAGCAAAGGATATGAACAGACACTTCTCCAAAGAAGACATTTTTGCAGCCAACAAACATATGAAAAAGAGCTCATCATCACTGGTCATTAGAGAAATGCAAATCAAAACCACAATGAGATACCATCTCACACCAGTTAGAATGGTGATCATTAAAAAGTCAGGAAACAACAGATGCTGGAGAGGATGCCAAGAAATAGGAATACTTTTACACTGTTGGTGGGATTGTAAATTAGTCCAACCATTGTGGAGGACAGTGTGATGATTCTCAAGGATCTACAACCAGAAATACAATTTGACCCAGCAATTCCAGTACTGTGTATATATCCAAAGGATTATAAATCATTCTACTATAAAGACACATGCACACGCATGTTTATTGCAGCACTGTTCACAATAGCAAAGACTTGGAACCAACCCAAATGCTCATGAATGATAGACTGGATAAAGAAAATGTGACACATATACATCATGGAATACTATGCAGCCATAAAGATGGATGAGTTCATGTTCTTTGCAGGGACATGGATAGAGCTGGAAACCATCATTCTCAGCAAACTAACACAGAAACAGAAAACCAAACACTGCATGATCTCACTCATAAGTGGTAGTTGAACAATGAGAACACATGGACACAGGGAGGGAAACATCACACACCAGGACCTGTTGGGTGGTGGGGGGCTAGGGGAGGGATAGCATTAGGAGAAGTACCTAATGTAGAAGACGGGTTGATGAGTGCAGCAAACTACCATGGCACGTGTATACCTATGTAATAAACCTGCACGTTCTGCACATGTTTCCCAGAACCCAAAAAACATATGAATATTGCAATTGATGCTGGAGTAGCATATCATAACATTTAAAATCCCTTCATAAGAATAACCCTCAAAACATTGTGTATAGAAGGAACATAACATAATAAAAGTCATACACAGCAGACCTTCAGCTAGTATCACACTGAATGGGGTAAAACTGAAAGGCTTTTTTAAAGATCTGGAACACAACAAGGATGACCACTTTCACTACTGTTATTCAACATAGTACTGGAGGGCCGGGCGCGGTGGCTCAAGCTTGTAATCCCAGCACTTTGGGAGGCCGAGACGGGCGGATCACGAGGTCAGGAGATCGAGACCATCCTGGCTAACACCGTGAAACCCCGTCTCTACTAAAAATACAAAAAACTAGCCGGGCGAGGTGGCGGGCGCCTGTAGTCCCAGCTACTTGGGAGGCTGAGGCAGAAGAATGGCGTAAACCCGGGAGGCGGAGCTTGCAGTGAGCTGAGATCCGGCCACTGCACTCCAGCCCGGGCTACCGAGCAAGACTCCGCCTCAAAAAAAAAAAAAAAAAAACATAGTACTGGAAGTCCTCATTAGAGCAAACAGACAAGAGAAGAAATAAAGCACATCTGAATTGGAATGGATGTAGTCAAATTATTTTTGTTTGTAGATGATATGATCTTATATTTGAAAAAATCTAAAATACCCAACTGAAAAACAGTTAGAACTGATAAATTCATTAAATTACAGGATACAAAATTAAATACAAAAATCAGCAGCAATTTTAGATGCCAACATCGAACAATTTTAAAAGTAAATCAAAAATCTAATCCCATTTACAATAATCACAAATAAAATTAAACACCAAAGAATTAATAAAATAATCAAAACGTGTCTATAATGGAAACTAAAAAACACTGAAGAAGATACTAAAAAATGGAGTGATGTTCCACTTTCATGGATTAGAAGAATAAATATTGCTTAAATGTTGATACCCAAATGCAATCTCTATCAAACTACCAATGACACTATTCACAGAAATAGAAAAAAATTCTAAAATGTATATGGAACCACAAAGGATCAAGTATATCCAATGCCCTCCACAAAAGATCAAGAATATTCAAACCTCTTCTAAGCAAAAAGAAAACTGGAGGAATTACATTACCTGACTTCAAATTTTACTAAAGAGCTATTTTCACTAAAAAGGATACTTCTGGCATAAAAAAATACACATAGACCAATGGAATAGAATAAACAATCCATAAACAAATCCACACACCTGCAGCAAATTCATTTTCGAGAAAGGTGCCAAGAAAATACACTGAGAGAAAGACAATTTCTTCAACAAATGGTGCTGTAAAAACTGTATATCCACATACAGAAAAATGAAATTAGACCCCCATCTTTCGCCATATACAAAAATCAAATCAAAATGGATTAAATGCTTAATCTACAATTTCAAGCTATGAAACTACTACCCGAGAACATAGGGGAAAATCTCTAGGATACTGGTCTGGACAAAAATTTATTGAGTAATTCCCCACAAGCACAAGCAACGAAAGCAAGAATAGACAAATGGGATAATATCAAGTTAAAAAGCTTCTGCACAGCATGGAAACAATCAACATAGTGGAGAGACAAACCACAGAATGGGAAAAATATATTTGCACACTACCCCTCTGAAAAGGGATTAATAATAACCAGAATACATATGGAGCTCAAACAATTCTATAGGAAAAAAAATCTAATAATCCAGTCAAACAATGGGAAAAAGATTTGAATAGAAATTTCTCAAAAGAAGACACACAAATGGCAAATAGGCATATGAAAAGGTGCTCAACATCATTAATCATCACTGAAATGCAAATCAAACCTACAGTGAGATATCATCTCACTCCAGCTACAATGGTTTATATCTAAAAGGCAAGCAATAACTAATGCTGGTGAAGAGATGGAGAAAGGGGAACCCTTGTACACTTAGTGGGAATGTAAATTAGTACAACCACTATGGAGAGCAGTTTGGAGGCTCCTCAAAATTAAAAACAGAACTACCATATGATCCAGCAGTCCCACTGCTTCGTATATACCCAGAATTTAAAAACAAATTCCAAATATTAAAGAGGTATCTGTACTCCTATGTTTGTTGCAGCACTGTTCACAATAGCCAATATTTGGAAGCAATCTAAATGTCCACCACCAAATGAATGGATAAAGAAACTATTACTTTTACACAGTGGAATACTATGTAGCCATAAAAAATAAGATCCTGTCATTTGCAACAACATGGTTGGAACTGGAGGTCATTATGTTAAGTGAAATAACCTAGGCCCTGAAAAATTAACATTGCCTGTTTTCCCTTATTTGTGGAATCTAATCAAAATAATTGAACTCCTGGAGATACGTAGTAGAGTGATGGCTACCAGAGCCTGTAAGAGTAGTTTGGGGAGGTAGTGGGGAGGTGGGATATTTAATTAGTACAAAATATATAGTTAGTAAGAATGAATAATACCTAGTATTTGATTGTCAGGATGACTATACCCAATAATAATTTCATTATATATTTTAAAGTAATCAAGAGAGTATAATTGGGTTGTTTGCCACACAAAAGATAAATACTTGAGGGGATAGGTATTCCATTTTCCATGATGTGATTATTTCATATTGCATGCCTGTATCAAAATATCTACTGTATCCCATCAATATATACACTTACTAGATATCCACAGAAATTTAAAATTTAATTAAAAAATAATGATGATGATGGTGGCTATGGTGATGGAATTATGTACAATAACTAGCTGTTTACTCTTGACCATTTAGTGGTCTAAGAGCTTTTACTGTATTATGTCATTTAGTTCTTACCATAAACTTATAAGATTGGTGTGGTTTTGTGCTCATATTAGGACTAACAAGTGTTCTTTAGATTTGAACCAAAAAAAAGTGTAATTTTTCCTGGCCTGCTGAAATGGTAAGAGATGAATCCAGAATTCTGCAGGAAGATGGTAAAAAAGAATGAATTGAAAGTAGAAGATGGAGAAAATTCAGTGCATATGAATTAGCTGTCTAGATAGGGGAGACCACAATAAGGTTTGTATCAGAGAATATTAAGTTATGAGAGCATTGTTTTCTTTGGTTTATTTCATTTTATTTTATTTTAAGATGAGAGAGAATTTACCCTGTTTAAAGCCTAGTGGAAAGCTGTGATAAGAAATGAAAGCTTACGTTACAGGAGAAAATACAGATTAATCTATGGATCAGAATTCTGAAAAGATGGGGTAGAATGAGACCCCATGGTGAAGGGGATGTCTTTACACAAGAAGAGGTATGCCTTTCCCTTTATAACAGGAGATTAGATTGGACTAGGATTCATACAAATGTATCTATGCAGAACAATAACTTGAATCTGCTTCCACTTGATGGTCTGGCTTATCTAGGTAAAGCAGGACTGAGGTCATGTGCTGCATAGGAAGGAACATGTTGTCTAGTGGAGCCCTTGGAAAAATAGTATTAACTAGAGATTTCAAATGACTGTTATCCCTTACCAAAAAAGACTGTCTCACAGTCTGAAGACCACAATTACTTTCACAAAATATAGTTGCCGATACATGTTTAAATTCTCTCATTCTATTTTAAAATATAGTGAGTCTTTTAGCCCATCTAAAATAAAACTTACTGAGCTCATAGAGTTGTAATAACTCTGCAAAGAGGGTTATTACAATGTTAGAAAATTAGTGTCCATGGTGTTTCCAGGTTTGCTACCATCTAAATTGACATGTGACCTTACACAAATCATTTAACCTCTCTGCTACAGATGTCATCGGTAATTTTGGAGTAATATTACAAATGTTACAAAAATGTGACGTTTCAAAAAGCACTCTGAGATATTCCAAAGAAGGGATTGCATATGCATAAAATGCATTATAATTATGAGAACTAACAGTAAATTATTTCTTAGCACTCAGCACACTAACTAGAGGTGCAATCTGTTCCAGAATATTATAAGAATTGAAAATAAGTTAGGGATTTTGTTTCTCATCTCATTGTGACTTATACATAGGGTATCATATTTTTTTGTCCAAATTGTGACACTATTGACAGCGAAAGAGGGCACTAACCAGATGGGATGCTCAGTCAACAAGCACAAATTAAGACTGTCTTAGGAAAAAGAGGATGTAGGGTCACTTTATATGTGTGTGTGTGTGTGTGTTCCTTCATTGTTTGGATGTATGCAGCATCTTCTATAAAGCTCGAAACCCTCTCTGGAAAGTTCAAAGAGTAATGATTTCCACATGTAAAATAGTTTATGACAGTATCAAAGCAAGTGTAAGGTAACTGGACATTTTAACATAAGCACAAACATTGGACACATTTTACTGCACATCCCTCCTTCAACACAAACTTTGAAATAGAGCTCTCATAACTATATACACACACTTTAATTGTTTACTCACCTCACCTTCCTTCTCAGAAAACCCCCTGAACTAAAAAGATACATTCACCACATTAACTTACCACATCTGCTATGCCTTCTGTACATAAAACTGATGGGTTTGAGCTCTAGTGTATGCAAGTCACTTCACATTTCTGAGTCTCAGTTGCCCCACATGAAAATCTAAATGTTCTCCAAGCTTTCTTACAGTTCTGATAATGCTGGAATTTGTGTTTTGTGTGTGTGTGTGTGTATGTGTGTGTGCAAGAATGAGGAAGCAAACATACTTTGTCTTAGCTTGCAAATTTCTATGGATCAAAGGCATTGCTATTCTCACTGCTTTTCTACTTCCTCTGAGACACACAAACATACACAAACACACACCCCTATACCCACACCATTCATTGTATTGAGAAGCAGCAGCAAGGAGAAAAAGCGAGGCAGCAGGAAGTGATTGTGTGTTTGCATTGGGTGAAGGTGCTATATAAAATTAGAGGGAGGGAGGAGAAGAAAGTCAAAGGTGAAGGGAGGGAGGTGGAGCTAAATGCAGTCCAGTGAGCAGCCTGTATTGTTACATTCATTTATGATTACTAGTCATAGTCATGGGCTGTGAAGCCAAGAAAAAAGAAATGCCTCTGAAAAGTCATTTTCGTTTTACATTTCAACCTTTAAAAAGCTTAATAATATTCAGTCAGTTATCAATTTGCAAGATCATTAAACTCCTACAAAAGAAGGAAAGAAGTCATTCATTCTCACATAAGTTCTTAGTGACAAGTTTTAAAAGAAAATATAACAGAAGCTTGTTACTAGGTACAGAAATCCCTGATCTCAAGTTCTGAAGATAGTTCTCACCAAAATTCTCCCAGGATCACAATGGTCTGGGGCAATTTGAGTCATGGACTTGCTCATATTAGAATGATGTTATTTCTACTCCATAGTATAACTTTCAGGTGATGCTAAATCACAAGATATAGAAAGTAATGCAGAATGATATGATTTGATCAAAGAGAATAGCTTGTTTTATTACTTGAATCTAACCGCACTATTCACTATTGTTTGATTAGAGCTGATAAGTGCACACTAATGACCATTGAACTGAAGACTCAAAGATAGAGAAACATGAAGCATACTAAGTAGGAAGCAGCAACATGATCATGGCGAAGAGTAGGAAGGGAAGAAATATAAAATCTTAAGTCTTCACTGTATAACTAGCAGAATAACATAGCAAAAATGCTTTGCACTATCAGGATAACTATATATTGTACCTGGTTCATTCATTTAATCAACAATCACTTATTGAGCATGTAATATGCACTAGATACTGTGTCTCGTGCTATGGAAATAACAAGTAATACAGTTTGAATAGAGCATAAAATGCGTGGAGTGGAATGGAGAGGGATAAGAAGCTGGAAGGGTAAGTAGGAGCAGATTGTGTAGTGATTTGTAAGCCACTTAAAGAGCTGAGAATTTATCTCAAGAGAAGCAGGTGTTACTGAATGATTTCAGCAGATAAGTGACATTATTTTTACATATTTAAAGACATCTCTCTAGCTAGAGTATGGAGGCTGTATGTGGGAGGGTCTAATAGTATATGCTAGGAGATAAATTTGTAGGTAATTACAGCAGTACAGGCAAGAGATGATTAATGGCCAGGACTAGCCTACACATATCTTACTAACAAATTGAATGAGGGGTGGGGAAATTGTAAGGGAGACGGGATCTAGAATGATTGCCATGTTTCTGATTTTGTCAGTTGAGTTAATGATAGTGCCACATACTAAAATAAGGTATATAGAAAGACAAGCAGCTTCTTGGGAATGGGCCAGAAAGGAAAATGATTAGTTGAGTATTGGATATGTTGATCTTTGGTTATCTGTGTGATGCTGAAATAGGGATACTGAATAGAAATGTGGACAACAGGATAAAGTTGAGAACTTAAAAGGGATTTGGATGCAATTGGTAGCGTGATAGAAAATTTGGGAAGATTATCGATATCAAATATATTAAACATTATCAAAAAAGGTTGTGTAGACTGAGAAGAGAAAAGAGACTGGAACAGAACCTTGAGAAATGCCAGCATTTAAAGGACAGGCAGAAGAAAATGAACCAGCAAAGGAAACTGAGAGGGAGCTAGGAGGAGAACCAGGTGAGCATGATATTATGGAAATCTAGAGAAGGGAATACTTCAAAAAAGGATTTAATCTAACACTTGTATCCTTGGACAGATCAATTTCCCTTTTTTGACCTCACTGTCATCTTTGCAATAAATAAGCAGGTTGGACCTGATAATATTTAAAAGTCTTCCCGCTCTGATGCTGTATTCCATAGGAGACTTGAAATGTCACTTTGTTGTGGCTAATAGTAGAAAGGGCATTCTTTCTAAGATTAGGACTTCAAGAAAAAGTCCTTAAGTATTGCCATCAATCTATTCAAAGATTTTACATAAAGTAGCAATACCTAAAACATAATAACATGAAATAATACCTGATAAATTGGTAACAAATAAAAACAATTTATAAGCCATAGTTATACATTCATAAGCACCTACTAAGTGACAGGTACTTGTTTCTTGTTGTACTTTAACTCACTTACATAACAAATCTGCTTAGTAGATATTGGTATCTATATTCTACAGAGTATAAAACTAAACCCCAGAAAAAAAAATTACTAAAAGTTCAGTGTTAGTTTGTGGAGGCAGGATTTGAAATCAGGTCTGTATTATTCCAGCGCTTTCCACAGTGTTGAGCTGTCTAACGGAAAGTGCCTCCTAACTCCCTTGATTTTCACCTTTTATATTGAGGCTATAAGTTATTTTCTTCTTTAACCCATTATCTAATAAGAGCCAGTTAAAATTTCTAATAAAGTCTCTAAGCCAGTCAAAAATGTATACTTGTCTTAATATAAGGTTCTGAGTATTTGCAGGCCAAGTTGCCCTTTTAGATAGTCCACAACAGTTAGTATCCTGAAGAAAATGGGCATAAGCATTGGGAGAGGTATGATCTTCCTAAGCGTTCAATGGCTAATAATTGTTTTATCTTCTTCAGAGCATAGTTGGCATTCATTCAAGACTTACTTTTTCCCCAATCCCTCCATAACATAAATCTCTTCCTAAATGTGTGTTGTTGGCTCAGTTTGTCCATGTAGTAAAGCATTTAGGATGAGTGTGGATAAAGGAGGAGAAAGATAAATCCAGTAAATACAGCCAGTTGAAGGCACCCTCACATAGAAAACAATATGGAAGATTACGCATAAAAATACTAGCCAATATTCTGTGTAATGCACGTGTGTGTGTGTGTGTGTGTGTGTATGGGCATGTATGTATTGGTATGGGATGTATTGGAGAGATAAAAATGACTTTATTATTTTATGCATTTCAAAAAATGGTAGAATTTTACGTAATTTTACATTTTCTTTTGTGTTTTAATTTCGGTAATTAAAACACCTTTTGAAATAATAACATTACAAAAAACCCCACTTTTTGAATATTGAAACCACTTCAATATTCTGTTTCTCCAACACTATCTTCATTTCATCATCAGTTTGCTGAATAATTCAAATAGATAATGAATTAAAACTTTTGGCCTACACTAACACAGCAACAATATGTCCAGTGAAAGCCTAAATACACTTATTTGGTATTATTGTTTTGCAAAAGCTAAGAGCTCTATTTTATGGCCACATCGGAGCATCCTGAAGAAAAGAAACAGCACTTCCTCTTTCCATGAAATACAGAACCCATGAAATCAAAATACCAAAAATAGAAAAAATGAAGCTCCACTCAAATGAATTACCTTTGTCAGGGTTTAATTTTGTTCATGAACCTCCTGATTAAAAATGTCTTCTGACTCAGGCTATAATGCCTATTTGATAAGTGCTGCTCAAAATCAGGCATTTGCCTATGTGTGAAACATAACTTGTTTATCCCTTTTGGAAACAGAAAGATAATTATTCTTAAATATAAATACTATTTAAAACATTTCATCCAACTTTTAAAATTCAACTTTGATGCTGCTTTGTAATAGATGGGCTGTCAATTAGGTTATTTTTGTACTGTGTTATCATGCTCACTTGCTGTCTGTATATGTATCTCCCCTCTATGTAAAATGACAACAAAATGAAAGAAGTAAAAATAAAAATAATTCTATGATAAAAATGGAATGAAAAAGAAATAAAATGTACTACATCTCAAATACAAAATTCACTGTGGACTTACTGCCCTTCAAATCCTTTTCATTCCCGTGGGTCTACACTGAATATAGAAGCCATTTATCAGACCTTGGCTCCTGGGTACCAAGGACAATGTGATTTTGCCCCCAGGCCAGACATAATACAATTTGACCTATATTGGCTGATTGGTCTATTTGCCAGTCTGTATGCTGGAAATAACGAGGTCAGGCTGACTGGAGACACATGGGGTGGCCCATTGAAATTGGTAATGGGGGAAGGAGGAGTCACTTCTTCCTCCTTTGCCTTCCCCGCGAAGCCTTCAAGTGGGGCACAAAAGATAACATTGAAAGAATTCAGGGCAGCAAGAGGAAACAGAAAAGACCAGACAATGTCTGCAGGAGACTGCCTCATTCATGTCAGAGTCTGTGAGGTGTGTTAGAAGCAAGTGTCTGAAATAATAATTCACTTCATCTTTCTATCTGCCCCTCAGTGGGAGAGTCTCTATTTGCCTTGTCCCCCAATCTTTATTTCCCAAGCTGCACACTTCAATCGGGCTGTATTGCCCCCTGCCTATTTTATTCTAGCAGTCTTCTCCTGGATCTCTCAGTCTAGTGCATCTCCCTCTGCCCCAGTTAGTCTTGTTTGCTATTCTTATATTTAACTCTGCCCAATGTGATTTTCTTTACAGGTATGCCCTCCTAAATAACCTACAACACATTATTCTCATCCATTTAATAAAACCACAGTCCTCCGACTCTGCTTTCTTTTCTTATGGCTCTGTCACACTCCCAACCAATCATAACTTTCCTCATCTTATTTTTTATGATTTCACAATCAGCCTTTCCCTTACAAACTGTTGTCCTGCTTATAGGAGAGATAGTATAGGTGTATGTAATAAGACTATATATATGCATTTCTATTATTTTAAAAATTGCTGTATTTGTAAAAGAGGTTGAGTGGAGGGAAATGGTGAGGAGAAAAAGCATGGAAGGAGGGAAAGCAACAAAGACAAACCCTGACCCATCTTAGTCCAGGTTCCAGGCTTCCTGATGCTACCAGGAAATTGCATCTCACCCCTTAAAAGTTGTTGTGGCTGTTAAGCAAATAAGACAGAATTTATGAAATGTCAAGTTTGTGCCAAGCTCTTTCAGTTGTGCCATCCCTTTTTAGCTTCTTGGCCCTTGAGGCAGGTACTGGAGCCCTTATCTTACAGATGAGAAAACTAAGGCTCAGAGAGGAGGTAAAAAGCAAGTGAATCTGGTCCATCTCACAACCCAATACCCCTCAATTGTACTGCACTGTCTTTAAAAGAAGTAATGTAACATGGAAGTGGTCAATATTGATTAGATACTTTCTTCAACTCATCTTCCTCTCCAGGCAAGCTGGGTTAAGAAGAGAAGGTCATGAATACAATATTCTCTCTTTCAATAGTGCATAAGGTCATGAATATAATATTTTCCCTTTCAATAGTGCATACCCAGGCAATCTGGGTTAAGAAGAGAAAGTCATGAATATAATATTCTCTCTTTCAATAGTACATATGGAGGTCCTTCCATGGCTCCCAAATCAGGAAACAAGTGTACTAAAAAATTCTTTTCGATAGCAATTTGGACCCCACAAATGTATCTTTTGGAAAAAACCAAAATGCAATAATTACATTTAAAATCTAAAATATAAATTGATTAAAATTTAAATTAATTAAATGTATTATTTTAAATTTAAAGTGTAATGCATCAACAGAAAATGAAGTTTGAAAGGGCTATTTAAGGGTCATTTAGTCTTTAATGGCCTGCAAAATCTTTCAGTCATTTCTTGCATAAAGAGTATGCATGGTTGATCTCTCTCAAAGCAATTCTTGCTTCCCTGCTTAGTATGTTTTGTTCTGCTGTAACAAAATATCACAGACTGGGTAATTTATATTGATCAGAAATTTACTGACTTACAGTTATGGAGGCTGTGAAATCCAAGCTTGAGGGCTGGCATTTGATCAGGTCCTTCTTGATGTATCACCCTATGGGTAAAGGACAAAAAAAAGAGAGCAAGATGGGGAGTGGCCCTGGAGAAAGGGGTAACTTGTCCTTTCATAACAAACCTACTCCCTTGAAAACAAACTCACTCTAGAGGTAATATCCTTAATCCATTCATGAGGGCAGAGCCCTTGAGTCCTAATCATCACCTCTTAATGTTCCCACATGTTAATACTGTTACAATGGCAATTAAATGTTAACATGACCTTTCAAAGGAAAAAACTTCCAAAATGTAGCATCTACAATAATATTCAAATGTGGAATTAAGAACAGATTTTACCTACCAGTCTCTCACTTTAGATTTTCTTCTGTTGATGCAGCTTAAGGAAGTATTCCCTTATTCTTCAGCCATATCAAACTACTGATGCATATTGAATTTAAAAATAATCTAAATGTGGCCGGGCGCGGTGGCTCAAGCCTGTAATCCCAGCACTTTGGGAGGCCGAGACGGGCGGATCACAAGGTCAGGAGATCGAGACCATCCTGGCTAACACGGCGAAACCCCTTCTCTACTAAAAACACAAAAAATTAGCCGGGCGAGGTGGCGGCGCCTGTGGTCCCAGCTACTCGGGAGGCTGAGGCAGGAGAATAGCGGGAACCCGGGAGGCAGAGCTTGCAGTGAGCTGAGATCTGGCCACTGCACTCCAGCCTGGGCGACAGAGCGAGACTCCGTCTCAAAAAAAAAAAAAAAAAAAAAAAATCTAAATGCACCAAGATGATTTTTGGGTATTGGAGCTAAGTCACACTTACTGTATCGTGTACATATATAGCTCGGTTTTTGTTTTTGTTTTTTGTTGTTGTTGTTGATTTGTTTTTGTTTTTGTTTTTGTAGGGGTTTAGGAAACCTAGAGCAGTATTTTATGATTATCCCTGCTAAAAATTTATCTTGTTAGATTCAGCCTGTCAACTAGTTGATGATGGTGATCAATGTATAACTTTGGAAACTGGGTAATGCAATTCATAGAGACAGAAAACCTAAGGAGGAGGGCAAAGGTAGAGTGAAAGAATTGAGTTTATTTTACAGATGTTGAGCTTGAGCTGTTAGTGTGAATCCAAGTAGAAAGGTCTTGGACTCAGATATAGCTTTGAGAATAAATAGCTAATTGGTAGAAATTTAAGCAACTAACATAGTAAAATCATCTAGAGGATTAAATGTTTAAGAATTCCAGCATTTTAGGGTATACTGTATATAGGTACATGAAAATGAGACTGTACAAAATGGGTGCAAAGAGCAGTCACATATAGGGGGAAAATCTGTAGAAGTATGGAATGAGAATGTTTCCATTAATCAATTTTGACAATTACCACAAAATAATTGCTAAGAAAAGAAGTGAAAACTGTGATCTTAATAGTCCATGGCTTTGTAATTTCACTGATCTCCCTCATAAGGAAATAATAAATGGTGCAATATGACTCTTTTTGGTAGCCTCGTGGTGGATTTGAAGGACCATTGCTTTCCCTAATAATAGCTGATAAATAACCCTTTCATGACCTTTTCTTATTTCATGCACAACTTTGAAAACATAATCATTATTGTATTAGTCTGTTTTGCATTACTATCAAGAAATACCAGGGCCAGGCATGGGGGCTCATGCCTGTAATCCAAGCACTTTGGAAGGTCAAGGCAGGTGGATTACCTGAGGTAAGGAGTTCGAGACCAGCCTAGCCAACATGGTGAAACACTGTCTCTACTAAAATCACAAGAATTAGCCAGGTGTGGTAGCACACACCTGTAATCTCAGCTACTCAGGAGACTGAGACAAAAGAATTGCTTGAACCGGGGAGACAGAGGTTGCAGTGAACCGAGATTGTGCCGCTGCACTCCAGCCTGGGTGACAGAGCCAGACTCCATCTCAAAAAAAAAAAAAAAAAAAAAAAAACCTGGAAGTTGGGTAATTGATAAATAAAAGAGGTTTCTATGGCTCATGGTTCTGAAGGCCATACAAGCATGGCACCAGCATCTGCTCAGCTTCTGGTGAAAACTCAAGGAGCTTTTACTCATGACAGAATGAAGGGGGAGCAGGCATGTCAACTGGTGAGACAGGGAGCAAGAGAGATACCAGATTCTTTCAGACAACCATTTCAGGGATCTCAAGTCACGTTTCGTGTTTCCCCTCTTTTTAATTTTGGCTTGATAAAATCCCCAAGATACTTCAACTTCCCTAGGCGGTATTGCCTCATCACTTCTCTTCCTTCACTCCTCCCTTACATATTGTTTTCTGGGAAAAATCACCAGAAAAAGATCTAGCTAGATGACTCTTCTTTCCGCCACACAAGTCTTTTCAGACGATATCTTTCTCATAAGCAGTTCAGGAGTTAATCCTTAACCAAACAACACCGTTAAGTAATTAAGAAGTACAGTTTTTAAAATATTGTACTGAAAATGGGAAATGCAGTATCTATATGTCACTATTTTGAAAATTCCAGAGATTCCTCTGTTCTCTGAGCAAATAGAGATCCCATATTATCAAAGGTTTTCCTCCGTTGGCTGTTTTAATGAGGCAGGTGCTAACTCTTGCAGAGTTAAAGGGACAAAGGTAAGGATTTTGTTGATTTACAGTTTCTGCTATACAGTCTACTCTGGGTTTTTTCCAGAGGCTCAAATTATCTTTAATTTTATTTAGTTAATCCCATATGTAATCAAATTTATATCATCTGAAGTGTAATATTCTCAGGTGACTGACTAATACTTTGAGAGTCATTTTCAGGATCTTGAATTATAAAATGCTTAAATCTTATGATGGCATAAAATCTCAGAAAAATCTAAATGAGTTGAAAAAGAGTTATAGACCATTACAGACTCTCTGAAAGACATATTTTAAAAAGTTTCAGGGATGGGGCTAAGATGGTCAATTAGAGCCAACTGCAGTCTGCGGCACTCACAGAGAGGAATGAGAGCAACAAGTGAATTCAGCACCTTCAACTGAAGTGTCCAGGTTCTCACATTGGGACTGAATTGGCAATCAGTTCAACCCATGGAGAGTGAAGAAAAGCAGGGTGAGATGACAGCCCATCTGGGAATGGCACAGAGCCAAGGGAACCCCCACCCAAAGCCAAGGGAGGCAGTGAGTGATTGTGTGACTGTGTCTAGGAAACCACACTCCTCTCAAAAATCCCATGGATCTTTGCAACCTGCTGATCAGAGATCCCCTCATGAGCCCATGCTAATGGGTCCTTGGGTCTGATACACAGAGTAGTGTGGAGTCTCAGAAGAGCAGCCACTCAAACACACATGGAGACCCAGGAGTTTTACATACTTTGGCCATGGGATCCCAGGTGAGGAGGCATATCCATCCATACATTCTCTCAGGAAGGGGGTTGAATCCAGGGAGCCAAGCAGCATCAGGCTGTGGGTCCCACCTCACAAGTTGGTACCCACTGGCATAAATTCAAGCCAGCCAGCAGCAGCAGGCTGAGTCTGACTGAGATGGAAGAAGTTTGTTGGGAGGAGGGTAGGCCACTATGTTTGTGGTTCAGTAGACTCAGCATTAGAGTCTACCAGCTCTGGAGGGTCCAGGTGGTCCAGGTGAGGGGGTTCATCCTAACACAGTACACTTGCTTTGCCAGATCATGCTCAGACTGGACACTTGCTTTGACAGATCATGCCCAGACTGCTTCTTTAAGAGGGGCCCTGATCCATTCCTACACACTGGGTGAAGCCTTCCTGTGGGGGGCTCATCCTGAGATGAAGCTCCTCGGGGAGGAGTAGCATCTGTGGTATGTTTGATTCAGCTGTTCCAACCTGCTGACTCTGGATAGTCTGGGCAATCTGGACAAGAAAGGGTACCCCTCAATGCAGCAAACCTGCTCTACCAAAAAGCAGCCAGACTGCTTCTGTAAGTGGGTCCCTGATCCAATTTCTCCTGACTAGGTGAGGCCTCCTGACAGGTGTCTCCAAACACCTACAGGAGCACTTAGACCAACAACAGGTCAGTACCCCCGCAGGATGGAGCTTCCAGAAGAAGCAGGCTGCCATTTTTGATTTTTTCAGACTTCGCTGGTGATACCTCCAGGTATGAGATAAACTGAGGCAACTAAGGTCTAGAGCAGACACCTAGCAAACCACAGCAGCCCAACAGATGCTAACAGTCAGTGGCCTATAAAAAAAATAAAAATAAAAATAAAAAAAAGAAAAAGAAAAAAAAAGAAAAAGAAAAAAAAGAAAACAACAACAACATCAACAAAAAAGACCCTCCCAAAATTCCAACGGCCAGCAACCTCAAAAATAAAAAGTAGATAAGCCCACAAAGATAAGAAAAAAATCAACACAAAAATACTGAAAACTCAAAAAGCCAGAGTGCCTCTTCTCCTCAAAATGTCTGCAACACCTCTCTAGCAAGGGCACAGAACTAGGCTGAGAATGAGATGGCTGAATTGACAGAGGTAGGCTTCAGAAGGTGAGTAATAACAAATGTTGCTGAGCTAAAGGACGTGTTGTAACCCAATGCAAAGAAGCTAAGGATCATGATAAAACAATATGGGAGGTGATAATCAGAATAGCCAGCTTAAAGAGAAACATAACCGACCTGATGGAGCTGTAAAACATGAGAACTTCACAATGCAATCACAAGTATCAATAGCAGAATAGACAAAGCAGAACAAAGAATCTCAGAGCTTGAAGATTATCTTTCTGAACTAAGATAGGAAGACAAGAATAGAGAAGAAAGAATAAATATGAGTGAACAAAACTTCAGAGAAATATGAGATTATATAAGAAGTTTGAACCTATGAATGACTGGGGTACCTAAAAGAGACAGGGAGAATAAAACCAAGTTGGAAAACATACTTCAGGATATTATCCAGAAGAACTTTCCCAATCTAGCAAGACAGGCCAACATTCAAATGATGGAAATTCAGAGAACCCAGTAAGATTGAGAAGACCATCTCGGAGACATAGAATCATCAGGTTCTACAAGGTCAAAATGAAAGAAAAATAGTTAAGGGAAGCCAGAGAAAAATGCTAGGTCACCTAAAAAGGGAATCCCATCAGACAAACAGCAGACCTCTCAGCAGAAACTCTACAAGCCAGAAGAAATTGGGGGCCAATATTCAATATTGTTAAAGATAAGTATTCCTAACCAGAGATATCATATCTGGCCCAACTAAACTTGAAAAGGAAAGGGGAAATAATGTCATTTTCAGACAAGCAAATGCTGAGGGAATTAGTCACCACCAGGCCTGCCTTGCAAGAGCTCCTGAAGGATGCACTAAATATGGAAAGGAAAACCCATTACCAGCAACTACAAAAAACACTGAAGTATACAGATCAGTGACCTTGTGAAGCAGCCACATTAAAAAAATCTGCAAAACAACCAGCTAGCATCATGATGACTGGATCAAATTCACACATAACAGTACTAACTTTAAATGTAAAGTTAAAATACCCTAATATATAAGACACAGAATGGCAAGCTAGATAAAGGGCCAAGACTTAATCTGTATGCTGTCTTCGAGAGACCCATCTCATATGCAAAGGCACACATAGGCTCAAAATAAAGGAATGGAGGAAAATTTACAGAGGAAATGAAAAATAGAAAAAAAAAAAAACAGGGGTTGCAATTCTAGTTTCTGACAAAACAGATTTAAACTGAAAAATATCAAAAAAGACAAAGAAGGGTTCAATTCAACAAGAAGTGCTAACTCTCTTAAATACATATGCACCCAATGCAGGAGAACCTGGATTCATAAAGGAAGTTTTTAGAGAACTACAAAGAGACTTAGACTCACACATAATAATAGTGGGAGACTTTTACAGCCCACAGACAGTATTAGGTCATCGAGACAGAAAATTAACAAAGACATTCAGGAACTGAACTCAGCTCTGGATCAAGTGAACCTGATAGATACCTAGAGTACTTTCTACCCCCAAAAAGAGCATATACATTCATCTCAGTGCCACATGGCACTTACTCTAAAATTGATCACATAGTTAGAAGCAAAACACTCCTCAGCAAATGCAAAAGAACTGAAATCATAACAGTCTCTCAGACCACAATGCAATCAAATTAGAACTCAAGATTAAGAAATTCACTCAATGCCACACAACTACATGGAAATTGAACAACCTACTCCTGAATGACTTCTATGTAAATAATGACATTAAGGCAGAAATGAATAAGTTTTTTTGAAACTAATGAAAACCAAAAGATAATGTATCAGAATTTTGGGGGGACAGCTAAAATGATATTGAGATAGAAATATGTGGCACTAAATACCCACAAGAAAAAGCTAGAAAGATCTCAAGTTAGCACCCTAACATCCCAACTGAAAGAACTAGAGAAGCAAGAGTGAACAAACCTCAAAGCTAGCAAAAGATAAGAAATAACCAGTATCAGAGCAGAACTGAAGGGAACCAAGACATAAAAAGTCCTTCAAAAAAATCAACAAATCCAGGAGATGTATTTTGAAAGAAATTAATAAAATAGATTGACTATTAGCTAGACTAATAAAGAAGAAAAAAGAGAAGAATCAAATAAACACAATGAGAAATGATAAGGGAGATATTACCACTGACCCTACAGAAATACAAATCAGAGTATGCTATAAACAACTCTCTGCACATAAACTAGAAAATCTGGAAGAAATATGTAAGTTCCTGAACACATACACTCTCCCAAGACTGAATCAAGACAAAATTGAATCCCTGAATAGACCAATAACGAGTTCTAAAATTGAGGCAGTAACAAATATTCTAGGACCAGAAAATATCCTAGGACCAAAAAATGCTGAGGACCAGACATATTCACAGTTGAATTCTAACATAGGTACAAAAAAAGCTGGTACCATTTCTACTAAAACTATTCCAAAAACGTGAAAAGGAGGGACTCTTCCATAATTCACTTTATGAGGCCAGCATCAACCTGATAACCAAAACTTGGCAGAGATACAACAACAACAACAAAAACTTCACGCCAGTATCCTTGATGAACATCAATGCAAAAATCCTCAAGAAAATATTGGCGACCTGAATCCAGCAGCACATCAAAAAGCTTATCCACTATGAACAAGTTGGCTTTATTCCCAGGAGGCAAGATTGGTTCAACCTGCACAAATTTATAAATGTGATTCATCACATAAATAGAACTAAAGATAAAAATCATGTGATTATCTCAATAAACACAGAAAAGGCCTTCAATAAAATTCAACATCCCTTCATGTTGAAATTGCTCAATAAACTAGGTATTAAAGGAATATACTTCAAAATAATAAGAGCTATATATGACAAATCCATGGCCAATAACATACTGAATAGGCAAAATTCAAGCATTCCCCTTGAGAACGGGCACGAGACAAGGATGTCCTCTTTCACCACTCCTGTTCAATATACTATTGGAAGTGCTGGCCAGGGCAATCAGGCAAGAGGAAGAAATAAACATATTAAAATAGGAAGAGAATACGTCAAATTATCTTTGTTTGTGGATGACATGATCCTATATCTAGAAAACCCCATTGTCTCAGCCCAAAAGTTTCTTAAGCTGATACTACGAAACTTCATCAAAGTTTCAGGATACAAAATAAATGTGCAAAAATTGCTAGCATTCTTATACACCAAGAACAAGCAGAGAGCCAAACCATGAATTAAGTCTCATTCCAAATTGTTGCAAAAAGAATAAAATACCTAGGAATACAGCTAACAAGGAAAGTGAAGGACCTCTTTAAGGAGAACTACAAACCACTACTCAAAGAAATCAGAGAGGACACAAAAAAATGGAAAAAACATTCCATACTCATGGATAGGAAAAATCAATGTCTTCAAAATGGCCATACTGCTTAGAGTAATTTACAGATTCAATGATATTCCTATTAAACTACCATTGACATTCTTCAGTGAATTAGGAAAAAAAATTATTTTAAATTTAATATGGAACCAAAAAAGAGCCCAAATAGCCAAGACAATCCTAAGCAAAAAGAACAAAGCTGGAGGCATCATGCTATACAACTTCAAACTATACTGCAAGGCTACAGTAACCAAAGCAGCATAGTACTGGTACAAGAGCAGACATATAGAACGATGAAACAGAACAGAGATATCAGAAATAAGACCACACACCTATAACCATCTGATCTTCAACAAACCTTACAAAACCAAGCAATGGTATTGTAAACTCCTTGTATCAATGAATGCATCCTAGAATAATCTGAAGAAATATGTACCAAGTACCACAAATAGTTTAATAATCAAAAATTTTCCAACAAAGGAAAGCCCAGGACCAAGTCATCTCAAACTCTCACAAAAAGTATGAGTAAAGAACACATCCTAACTTATTATGTAAGGATAGCATTACCTTTATAACAAAGCCAGACAAAGATTCTTCATGAAAACTACGGCCCAATTATCTCCAGTTAATGCAGATGCAAGTCAACAAAATGCCAGCAAATGCAATTCAATAGTATATTAAGATGAGTATTCATCATGAACAAATGAAATTTACCCAGGAATGCAAGGGTAATTCAACATATGATAATCAGTGTATTACACTGTACTTATAGAATAAAGGAAAAATAATAACCTCAGTTGATGCATAAAAATGCATTTGACAAAAGGCAGCATTATTTTATGATAAAACACTCAGAATACTAGTAATAGAAGGTAACTTCTTTATACTAGCAACAAAATGAAATATCTTATGAAAAACTGAGAGTTATGTTCAAAACTTTCATGAGGGAACCATAAAACACACATGAAAGATGGAAAAGGAGGGCATGAACAAATGAAAAAACTTACCATATGGTTGGTCAGGTAGTCTTAACATCATAACATTTTAAATTCAGACAAATATTGCATTATTTCACTTATATGAGGTATCTAAAGTAGTCAAATCCTTAGAAACAGAAAGTAAAACAGTGGTTGCCAGGGACTTGGAGAACAGAGAAAGGGGAGTTGTTGCTCAATGGATATAGGCATTCAGTTTTGCAAAATGAAAAAGTTCTAGAGATCTGTAACACATCAGTCTGCATATAGTTAACATTACAATACTGTACACCTAAATCTGATTAAGATGGTAAGTTTTGCATTATGTGTTCTTTACTTTAATAAAAGTTTTCAATTTAATTTATAAATGTAATGAGAGCCTAATAAAAACACTAAAATATTAAAGAGCTAGAAATGTTCATTATGAAATACATATGAGAATAAATAAGCAAGGATATTAAAAAATACAGAAGTATAATGTAGGTGCAGAGGGAAAGGAGTGCTGGAGGTTTGTTAACCCTACCAGGTAATAAAACATATGAATACTCTATAATTAAGGCAGTAGAGTATATTGGTATTAATAGACGGAAAATGGAGCATATGGAGTCCAAAAGCAGACTAGCAGTGTGTGTTCATGTATATATGATATATATGGATATATTGATAGAAAGAGAGAGAGAGATACTGAGAGGAAGACTTAGAATGGGGCATATCAAGTCAATGGGAGAAAGATGGACTTTAAGAGTAAATATTTGGATGACTGTATAATTACTTTGTCAAAAACAGTTGGATCAATATATTACTTAATCCAGTAGGATAAATTCCAAATTGGTCAGAAATTTAAATGTGAAAATAGTGTAACCATACAAGTACAAAAGTAAATATAGATGTATTCCAGTGTAACCTGGGAATAAGAAAAAGCTTATTATCAGCAATGAAAAGTGCCATAAACAAAACAACCATACAAATAAAAGAAATAAAAATTCACATTATATCACAAAGTGTGTAATATATCCCTAATAAATAAATCCTAATAATTAAGAAGGACAGACCAACAACATAATAGAAAAATAAGTAAAAACTATGAACAGGCAGTTCCTATAAGGAGAAAAAAATTGCCCTTAAACACATAAAATCATGCTCAATTTTATACATAGTAGGATAAATGCAAATTATAACTATATTGAAATACCATTTCTCACATATCATATTAGCAAAAGCCTAGTATTTGGCAGCATATTTAGAAAGATTAGTAGGAATGTAGGAAAATAGGCACACACACGTATAGTTGATGGAAAAACATAATTATTCAATTGCATCTAAAGAATGATTTAGCAGTATTTAGAAAGAATTATAAATGACACACCAGTCCCAATTCTAAGAATTTATCCTGAAGATACACTGACAAATATTCACAATCACTTATTCACAAGAACCCTCAAAGTGAAATAATTTATAATGGCAAAATATTGGAAAAAACAAATATCCTTCAATAGAAGCCTGGTTAATTTGCTATAAAACATTATATGTGGCCGGGCACGGTGGCTCAAGCCTGTAATCCCAGCACTTTGGGAGGCCGAGACGGGCGGATCACGAGGTCAGGAGATCGAGACCATCCTGGCTAACACGGTGAAACCCCATCTCTACTAAAAAATAGAAAAAAAAATTAGCCGGGCGTGGTGGCGGGCGCCTGTAGTCCCAGCTACTCGGGAGGCTGAGGCAGGAGAATGGCATGAACCCGGGAGGCGGAACTTGCAGTGAGCTGAGATCCGGCCACTGCACTCCAGCCTGGGCGACAGAGTGAGACTCCGTCTCAAAAAAAAAAAAAAACATTATATGTAACAGAACACAATGGAGTACTATGCACCTGTGTAAACTAAACAGTAAAATCTCTGTTAACTAATTTTAAATGATCCACATAATAAAATGGAAAACAGAAAATAAATGTGTAAATCAATATACATAGTTTGCTAAAATTTGCATAAGAAATGAGTGAGGAAATATTTCTTCATATATAATTTTAATTTTGGAATATGTAAATTAATGTGTGATTTCAATTTGGAAAGATGCAAATGCTTTATATATTTGAAATACAATTTAGTGAAAAGAAAGGTAAAAAATAACTAAAACTGAAAAATATACTGAAATACATGAATCTGACTCTGTAATAATTTATTGACTAGATCACTCTTACACAAGAATAATTTCAAATGACTTTAGAGCAGAGTGATTTTGGTATTTTCTAAAGTTCTCTGTAGATTTCTTTTACATGTATTGAGATAAGAATGACAAATAAAAATTGTACATATTTAAGGTGTACAATGTGATGATTTGATATACATATACATTGTGAAATGATTACCACAATCAAACTAATTAACATATTTTTAACCTCACATATTCTTTTTATTTAATAGTTAGAATACTTGAGATATACTATTTTAGCAAATTTTAAGCACACAATACATTAACTATAGTAACCGTGTTGTAATAGTATTGTTTAAAAATTATTTTAATGAAACTATAGTACACATGGCCAAAATGTAAATGAACAAAATAAATTGTCACAAATAAACACTTTGTAACCACTAATTAAGTAAAAAAATTGAAAATTATCAGCATTCCAGAAAACTCCTTCAAACCTCTTTCCAATCACCATTTCCTCCTTTTTCCCAAAAAGTAACCTTGATTCTGACTTTTAAGTAAACATACCTTAAATGTTCTAGCTGTAAATATCTAGTACAAAAAGTTAACCCATCTTTACCTTCTTCAAGAGTGTGCTGTTTTTTGGCAGTATTTTTCAAAAATCTTGGTTATTTCATCTAAAATTCTCAAGTTTATTTGAATAAAGATGTTCTTAGTAACAAGTTAGAATCTTTTTGATATATTAGTATTTGAAATCTGTAAAATTCATCTTTCTTATGTAGGCCTTCATTTCTCCTCTATACATATAATCAACATTCAATAATTGTATTAATCCTCAAAAAGAAAAAAAAAACTTTTAGATTATTGATCCACTATTTTATGTTTGTTTTCTGTGTCATTAATTACAACTCCTAATATTATTTTCTTTATATTTTGGGTTTAACTTGTAGTTTTATTTTTAATTTTTATAAAATGCATGCATAACTTCTTGGTTTGTAGCATTTCTTTTTAAAATTCTACATTTAAGACTATAAATTTCTGTTTTATGTGAAATTGATTTTTAATTATTTTTATAAATATGTTAGTGACATACTATAAACGTACCCTTTTTAGAATCTGCAAATGGTGTTTTTATTATACTCACGGAGTTGTTCATTTATCACTACTATCTAGTTTCAGAATATGTTAATTTCCCCCAAACCAAAATTCATGCTCACTCTTCATGCAGCTGGAAACTATCATTCTCAGCAAACTATTGCAAGAACAGAAAACCAAACATAGGTGGGAATTGAACAATGAGATCACTTGGACACAGGAAGGGGAACATCACACACTGGGGCCTGTTGTGGGGTGCTGGGAGCGGGGAGGGATAGCATTAGGAGATACACCTAACATAAATGACGAGTTAATGGGTGCAGCACACCAACATGGCACATGTATACATATGTAACAAACCTGCACGTTGTGCACATGTACCTTAGAACATAAAGTACAATAAAAAAAAAAAGAAAAGGAGGCAGAAAGTTAACACTCTTAGATCTTTAAAAAAATGTAGTTGTAGTTTGTTCTGTTTCATTGTACAATAAACTAAAATGTAATTATTGAAAAGGAAAAAAAAGAAAAGTATTCCTTATTTATACCCTCCTGAGTAAGCACAGAAAGTAATGATTCTGTGTGGAACAAAGTTTGAGCCCAAAGACCAAATCAAGAATATGGCTGCAAATACCTTTGTTACAACCTGTGAAATATTCAAGATAGCACCTAGAAGACCATTTCAGCTAGGCAAAAAGGGCTGTTCTACCACACCCTATACACATGTCAGAATGTAGAGAGAGATTGGTGTGAAAAAGTATTATAGATGTCCCTTTGGGGGCATATAATGAGTCTTAAAGTCATAGAAAATGTATAATTTTTTTTCTTTATTTCTTCTAAATAATGGAATACATGTGGAGAACGTGCAGGTTAGTTACATAGGTATATGTGTGCCATGGTGGTTTGCTGCAACTATTGACCCATCCTCTAAGTTTGCTCCCCTAATGCCCACCCCACAACAGGACCTGGTGTGTGTTGTTCCCCTCTCAGTGTCCATGTGTTCACAGTGTTCAACTCCCACTTATGAGTGAGAATATTGAGGGCTTGGTTTTCTGTTCCTGTGTTAGATTGCTGAGGATGATGGCTTCCAGCTTCATCCATGTCCTTGCAAAGGACAGGATCTCATTCCTTTTTATGGCTGCATAGTATTCCATGGTGTATGTGTACCACATTTTCTTTATCCAGTCTATCATTGATTGGCATTTGGGTTGGTTCCATGCCTTTGCTATTGTAAATAGTATTGCAATAAATATTCTTGTACATGGATCTTTATAGTAGAATGATTTATATTCCTTTGGATATATACCCAGTAATGGGATTGCTGGGTCAAATGGTATTTCTGGTTCTAGATCCTTGAGGAATCACCACACTATCTTCCACAATGTTTGAACTAAGTTACATTCCCAATAACAGTGTAAAAGTGTTCCTGTTTCTCCATAGTCTCGCCAGCATCTTTTGTTTCCTGACTTTTTAATGATTGCCATTCTGACTGGTATGAGATGGTATCTCATTGTGGTTTTGATTTGCATTTCTCTGATGATCAGTGATGTAATTTTTTCATATGTTGGTTGGCCACATAAATGTCTTCTTTTGAGAAGTTTCTGTTCATATCCTTTGCCAACTTTTTGATGGGGTCAGTTTTTTTTTTTTTTTTTCTTGTAAATATTTTTAAGTTCCTTGAAAATTTGGTGTATTAGATCTTTGTCAGATGGATAGATTGCAAAAATGTTCTCCCATTCTGTAGGTTGCCTGTTCACTCTGATGATAGTTTCATTTGCTTTGCAGAAGCTCTTTAGTTTAATTAGATACCATTTGTCTATTTTGGCTTTTGTTGCAATTGCTTGTGGTGCTTTTGTCATGAAGTCTTTTCCTATGCCTATGTGCTGAATGGTATTGCCTAAGTTTTCCTCTAGGGTTGTTATGGTTTTGAGTTTTACATTTAAGTCTTTAATCCATCTTGAGTTAATTTTTGTATGAAGTGCAAGGAAGGGGTCCAGTTTCAGTTTTCTGCATATGGCTAGCCAATATTCCTAGCACCATTATTGAATGGGAGATTATTTCCTCATTGCTTGTTTTTGTCAGGTTTGTCGAAGGTCAGATGGTTGTAGATGTGTGGTGTTATTTCTGAGGTCTCTGTTCTGCTCCATTGGTGTACATGTCTGTTTTGGTACCAGTACCATGCTGTTTTGGTTACTGCAGCCTTGTAGTATAATTTGAAGTCAGGTAGCATGATGCCTCTGGGTTTGTTCTTTTTGCTTGCGATTGTGTTGCTTATGTAAGGTGTTCTTTGATTCCATATGAAATTTAAAATAGTTTTTCTAATTCCGTGAATAATGTCAATGGTAGTTTGACAGGAATAACATTTAATCTATAAATTACTTTGGGCAGTATGGCCATTTTCATGATATTGATTCTTATGATCCATGAGGATGGACTGTTTTTCCATTTCTTTGTGTCCTCTCTTGTTTCCTTGAGCAGTAGTTTGTAGTTTTTCTTGAAGAGGTTCTTCATGTCTTTTGTAAGTTGTATTCTTAGATATTTTATTAGCTTTGTAGTGATTGTGAATAGTTTATTCATTATTTGGCTCTCTGCTTGCCTATTGTTGGTGTAAAGGAATGCTTGTGATTTTTGCCAATTGATTTTATATCTTGAGACTTTGCTGAAGTTGCTTATCAGTTAAAGAAGTTTTTGGGCTGAGATGATGGGGTTTTCTAAATATAAAATTATGTCATCTGCAAACAGAGTCTACTTGACTTCCTCTTTTCCTATTTGAATATCCTTTATTTCTTTACCTGCTCTGGTTGCCCTGGCCAGAACTTCCAATACTATGTTGAATAGGAGTGGTGATAGAGGACATCCTTGTCTTTTGCTGGTTTTCAAAGGGAATGCTTCCAGCTTTTGCCCATTCAATATGATATTGGCTATGGGTTTCTCATAAATAGTTCTTATTATTTTCAGATATCTTCCATCAATACTTCACTTATTGAGAGTTTTTAACCTGATGGGAAGTTAAATTTTATCAAAGGCCTTTTAGGTATCTATTGAGGTAATAATGTGTTTTTTGTCTTTGGTTCTCTTTATGTGATGGACTACATTCATTGATTTGCCTATGTTGAACCAGTCTTGCATCCCAGGGATGAAACTGAATTGATCATGGTGGATAAGTTTTTTGATGTGCTGCTGCATTCAGTTTGCCAGTATTTTATTGAGGATTTTTATATTGATGTTCAGCAGGGATATTAGCCTGAAATTTTCTTTGTTGTGTCTCTTCCTGGTTTTGGTATCAGGATGATGCTGGCTTCATAAAATGACTTAGGGAGGAGTGCCTCCTTTTCAATTGTTTGGAATAGTTGCAGAAGGAATGGAACCAGCTCCTCTTTGTATTTCTGGTAGAATTCAGCCATGAATTCATCTAGTCCTGGGCTTTTTATTATTTTTTTATTTTTTTATTTTTATTTTTTGGTTGGCAGGCTATTAATGTCTCAGTTTCAGAGTTTGTTACTGGTCTATTCAGGGATTTAACTTCTCCTTGGTTTAGTCTTGGTAGGGTGTGCGTGTCCAGGAATTTATCAGTTTCTTCTAGACTTGCTAGTTTACTTGCATAAAGGTGTTTATAGTATTATCTGACAGTAGTTTGTATTTCTATTGGGTCAGAGGTGATATCCACTTTATAATTTTTATTGTTTCTATTTGATTCTTCTCTCTCTTCTTCATCATTAGTCTAGCTAGTGGTCTATCTTGCTAATTTTTTTAAAAAAAATAAAAACAGTTTCTGGATTTATTGGGTTTTCTTGGGGGGGTGGTTGTGTCTGTCTCTCCTTCAGTTTTTCTCTGATGTTAGTAATTTCTCGTCTTCTGCTAGCTATTGGATTCCTTTGCTCTTCCCTCTCTAGTTCTTTTTACTGTGATGTTAGGGTGCCAATTTGAGAACTTTGTAGTTTTCTGATGTGGGCATTTAGTGCTCTAAATATCATTGCTTTAGCTGTATCCCAGAGATTCTGGTACGTTGTCACTTTGTTCTCATTGGTTTCAAAGAACTTTGAATCATTCGGGAGCAGGTTGTTCAATTTCCATGAAATTGGTTTTGAATGAGTTTCTTTTTTTTTTTTTTTTTTTTTTTTTTTTGAGACGGAGTCTCGCGCTGTGTCACCCAGGCTGGAGTGCAGTGGCGCGATCTCGGCTCACTGCAAGCTCCGCCTCCCAGGTTCAGGCCATTCTCCTGCCTCAGCCTCCGAGTAGCTGGGACTACAGGCGCCCGCCACCACGCCCGGCTAGTTTTTTTTTTTTTGTATTTTTAGTAGAGACGGGGTTTCACCATGTTAGCCAGGATGGTCTCGATCTCCTGACCTCGTGATCCGCCCGCCTCGGCCTCCCAAAGTGCTGGGATTACAGGCTTGAGCCACCGCGCCCGGCCTTGAATGAGTTTCTTAATCATGAGTTCTAATTTGATTGCACTGTGGTCTGAGAGACTTGTCTTTTTTTGTTGTGTTTCTTCCCAATCAATCGTAGGTGTGGTCTTTTTTATTTTGGTTATTTTGCATTTGCTGAGAAGTGTTTTACTTCCAATTTTGTGGTCAATTTTAGAATAAGTGCCATGTGGCACTGAGAATAATGTATATTCTGTTGATTTGTGGTAGAAAGTTCTGTAGATGTCTACTAGGTCCACTTGGTCCAGAGCTGAGTTCAAGTCCTAAGTATCATTGTTAATTTCCTGTCTCATTTACCTGTCTAATACTGACAGGTCACTGGTGTTAAATTCTCCCACTATTATTGTGTGGGTGTCTAAGTCTCCTTTTAGGTCTCTAACAACTTGCTTTATTAATCTGGGTGCTCCCATATTGGATGCATATACACTTAGAATAGTTTTTCTTGTTGGAATTTTGCCTTTACCATTATGTAATGCCTTTCTTTGTCTTTTCCGATTTTTGTTGGTTTAAAGTCTGTTTTACCTGAGACTAAGATTGCAACCCCTGCTCTTTTTTTTTCTTTCCATTTGCTTGGTAAATATTCCTCCATCCCTTTATTATGGGCCTATGTGTGTCTTTGCACATGAGATGGATCTCTTGAATACAGCACACTGATGGGTCTTGACTCTATCCAATTCACCAATCTGTGTCTTTTAATTGGGGCATTTAGCCCGTTGACTTTTTTTGTTTGTTTGTTTTTGAGATGGAGTCTCACTCTGTCACCCAGGCTGGAGTGCAGTAGCATGATCTCGGCTCACTGCATCTCCACCTCCTGGGCTTAAGCGATTCTCCTGCCTCAGCCTCTCGAGTAGCTGGGACTACAGGCGTAAGCCATCAAGCCTGGCTAATTTTTTGTATTTTTCGTAGAGATGGGGTTTCACCATGTTAGCCAGGATGGTCTCGATCTCCTGACCTCATGATCCATCCATCTTGGTCTCCCAAAGTGCTGGGATTACAGGTGTAAGCCACTGCACCCAGCCACCCATTTACATTTAAGGTTAATATTGTTATGTGTAAATTTTGTACTGTCATTATGATGCTAGCTGGTTATTTTGCACATTCGTTAGTATGGTTTCTTCATAGTGTCATTGGTCTTTATATTTTGGTATGTGTTTGTAGTTTCTAGTACCACTTTTCCCTTTCCATATTTAGTGCTTCCTTCAGGAGCTCTTGTAAGGCAGGCCTGGTGGTGACAAAATCCCTCAGCATTTGCTTGTCTGCAAAGGATTTTATTTCTCCTTCACTTATGAAGCTTAGTTTGGCTGGATATAAAATTCTGGACTGAAAATTCTTTTCTTTAAGAATGTTGAATATTGGCCCCCCCTTCTCTTCTGGCTTGTAGGATTTCTGCAGAGAGATCCACCATTTGTCTGATGGGCTTCCCTTTGTAGGTAACCTGACCTTTCTCTCCGGCTGCCTTTAACATTTTTTCCTTTGTTTCAACCTTGGTGAATCTGGTGATTATGTGTCTTGAGGTTGCTCTTCTCAGGGTATATCTTAGTGGTGTTATTTGTATTTCCTGAATTTAAATGTTGGCCTGTATTGCTAGGTTAGAAATGTTCTGGATCATTTCATGAAGTGTGTTTTCCAACTTGGTTCCATTCTCTTTGTCACTTTCAGGTATACCAATCAATTGTAGGTGTGGTCTTTTCACACAGTCCCATATTTCTTGGAGGCTTTGTTCATTTTATTTTTTTTTCTCTCTAATCTTGTCTTCATGCTTTGATTCAGTAAGTTGATCTTCAGTCTCTGATATCCTTTCTTCCTCTTAATTGATTCAGCTATTGATACTTGTATACGCTTCATGAAGTTCTCGTGGTGTGTTTTTCAGCTCCATCAGGTCATTTATGTTCTTCTCTAAACTGGTTATTCTAGTTAGCAGTTCCTGTAACCATTTATCAAGGTTCTTAGCGTCTCTGCATTGGGTTAGAACATGCTCCTTCAGCTCAGAAGAGTTTGTTATTACCCACCTTCTGAAGCCTACTTCTGTCAATTCATCAAAATCATTCTTCATCCAGTTTTGTGCCCTTGCTGGCGAGGAGTTGCAATCATTTGGAGATGAGTCATTTTGGTTTTTGGAATTTTCAGCATTTTTGCACTGGTTTTTCCTCATCGTTGTGGGGTTATCTACCTTTGATCTTTGATGCTGATGACCTTTGGATAGGGTTTTTGGGGAATCCTTTTTGTTAATGTTTATGTTATTGCTTTCTATTTGTTACTTTTCCTTCTAACAGCCAGCCCCCTCTTCTGCCGGTCTGCTGTAGTTTGCTGGAGGTCCACTCAAGACTCTGTTTGCCTGACTATCACAAGGGGAAGCTGCAGAACAGCAAAGATTGCTGCCTGTTCCTTCCTCTGGAAGCTTTGTCCCAGAGGGCCACACACCAGATGTCACCCAGAGCTCTCCTGTATGAGTTTTCTGTCAACCCCTGCTGGGAGGTGTCTCCCAGTGAGGAGGCATGGGGGTCAGGGACCCACTTGAACAGACCGTCTGTCCTTTAGCAGAGCTCCAGTGCTGTGCTTGGAGATTCCCTGCTCTCTTCAGAGCCAGCAGGCAGGAACGTTTAAGTCTGCTGAAGCTGTGCCCACAGCCACCACTTTTCCCAGGTGCACTATCACAGGGAGATGGGTGTTTCATCTATAAACCCCTGACAGGGGCTGCTGACTTCCTTTCAGAAATGCCATGCTCAGTGAGGAGGAATCTAGAGAGGCAGTCTGGCCACAGCAGCTTTGTCGAGCTGCAGTGGGGTCTGCCGAACTCCCAGTGGTTTCCTTTACACTGTGAGTGGAAAACTGCCTACTCAAACCTTAATAATGGCAGACACCCCTCCCCTCCACCAAGCTCGAGCATCCCAGGTCGACTTCAGACTGCGGTGCTGGCAGCGACAATTTCAAGCCAGTGGATCTTAGCTTGCTAGGCTCTGCAGGGATGGAACCTACTGAGCAAGACCACTTGGCCCCCTGGCTTCAGCCCCCTTTCCAGGGGAGTGAACAGTTCTGTCTCACTGGGTTCCATGCACCACTGGGGTATTAAAAAAAAAAAAAAAAACAAAAAACAAAAAACAAAAAAACCTGCTGCAGCTAGCTCAATGTCTGCCCAAACAGCTGCCCAGTTTTGTACTTGAAACCTAGGGCCCTGGTTGTTTAGGCACATGAGGGAATCTCCTGGTCTGTGGCTTGCAAAAACCATGGGAAAAGCATGGTGTCTGGGCTGGATAGCACAGTCCCTCACAGCATAGTCCCTCATGGCACAGTTCCTCATGGCTTCCCTTGTCTAGGAGTGGGAGGTCCCCAGCCTCTTGCACTTCCTGGGTGAGGTCACACTCCACCCTGATTCTGCTCACCCTCTGTGGGCTCCACTCACTGTCTAACCAGTCCCAATGAGATGAACCAGGTACCTCAGTTGGAAATTCAGAAATCACCCACCTTATGCATTGGTCTCGCTGGGAACTGCAGACTAGAGCTGTTCCTATTCAGCCACATATCCCTGGTATTATAGATAAGAAGCTGAACTGAATCTGTTGGCCTCAAAAATCTCTGCAGGCTACTCCAAAAATCTATAAAAGCAAAAGGCTAGCAAGAGTGAAGGCTTATATTTAGGCACCCTGATGGCAAGTTACAGTGACTTTTCTGTCTCCTTCCCCTGCAGGAACAGGAAATTGATGTCTCATTCCTTGATGTGATGCTTGTTAAGACTTTTCTGTGGCACTGTCTTAGGAATGGAATAAAGAGTAGAAAGGGTAGAAGGGAGTGAGATTTTGTAAGAGATTGACATGTACCTCCTAGAGTCTGAGTGGTATATACGGACATAGAGACTGTTTCTTCCTTCTCTACTAGAAATGTCTGAAGACAGAGAGTTTTCTGGTACAGGCAGCAGAAACAGGGCAAGGAGGAAATGTAATATTGTGTTCTTAATAAGAAGGGGAGAGCCCAAACACAAAACACTACCCAGTACTAGATATGTATAGCACTATGCATAGCACTATACTAGTATAGTATAGTATAGTATAGTATAGTATAGTATAGTATAGTATAGCATAGCATAGCATAGCATAGCATAGCATAGCTATATATAACATTGGAGTATGCAGAAAAGGTTCTCAACAGTTCCATTGAATTTACATTGTGCAGGAGGAATAGACGCAGTGGGGATACCTAGGCAGTCGAAAATTGAGGAGACATTTCACCCAGAAGAGGGGTTATGGTGTGGACTACTGACAGGGACCAATATGGCTTACACTGTCTAACAAATCATTAGCCAATAGTGAAATTAAGTTGCACACTGCCTCCTAGTAAACTGAGTAACAACTCTGTTAAGCATCACCAATATTCACCAATATCCAAATCCCTTCTACTTCTGGGCACATGGATTGCCTTTGAAGCTATGTGATGTGGCCATGTGATGTGACTTTCATTGAGCCATGAACTATAAGCAAAAACAACATGTATCACTTCCATTCTGAGGTATTTAATTGATAGTGCTTGGCACTCCAGCCTACTCTTTTCCACTGCAGTGATTGTGGAAGCATATATAGATGGAGACACCATATGATTGATTGATGCATTGTGGAATACCGAGCCAATGAATGGAGATATCTGTATGAACTGAAGAGTCACCTATGGTCCAAGACTTGTCAAAATCAATAAATAAACTTGTGTTATGCTAAGCCACTGGGTTTTTGGTGTTAGGGTCTAGCAAATATTGACTGTTATTCAATTGATGAGGATGTATTAGCAAAAGATGCCAACAGCTGACAGGAGACTAGTTATGTAAGATTATCCCTACCACTTCTGTTCTTCTCATGTTTATCTTATAGGACTTTTGCTTGAAAAACATAGGAGAGGTTCAGTGGTGGGGAGATGCTTCCTGATGCCTCTGAGGAAAGCTTTGAATACAATATGAGATTGGATATTGAAGTTTTAAAATCAGATTACTTTCTTGTTAACTGAAAGTGACCAGTGACCACAAAGCTATGGCATCCACTCAAGATGATTTCAAAGTATTTTTTACCCAGTATAGAAGGGACATCAGAAGTAGCAGAATTGGGAGTAATAATTGGAGAGAATAAAAATTCCATAATTTTAAACCACCAAGTTCAGCTACTCAGTAAACAAGTTACATCCTCTGCGAAATTAAAGAATACAATATATTCAGAGTATTTTTGATAATAGGTACCTTTCTGCTGCTACTATCTGGAGACATAGATGCCATTGTCTTGCTATTTATCTTCTAAACATAATATCCTTAGGATTCATTGTTTTCCCTTTGCTAATTATTAATAGTTTTTCCAGTTGAACCTTTACAGTGCTCAACACGATGGCTTTCAGATTTTACCTACTTAAATAAATATTTGTTCACAGAATATTTTATTAGAGGACAAGAAAATTTCAGCAATCTACGGAATAAACAAATTATACACTATGTGTATGCTATCTATGAAATATATAAATTTTAGACACATCTCATATTATTATTCCACTCAAATGACTTAAGGAAAATCCTTAGTGTTTTCTGCATTTATGTATGTATGTATGTATGTATGTATGTATGTGTGCGTGAATGTCTTTTTTAATAACAGTGTCTTGCTCTGTCACCCAACCTGGAGTGCAGCAGCATGAACATGGCCCACTGCAGTCTCAAACTCCTAAGCTCAAGTAATCTTCCCACCTCAGCCTCCCAAGTAGCTGGGATGACAGGTGCATGCCACCACACCTGGCTATTTTTTTATGTTTTGGGGGAATGAAATAAGAAAGTGAGTTATATACAGATGTAGGTCTCACCACATTGCTCAAGCTGATCTTGAATTCCTGAGCTTCAAGTCTCCTAGTTTGGCCTCTTAAAGTGCTGGGATTTCAGGAGTGAACCACTGTTCCTGGCCTGTTTTCTGCTTTTAATACTTGGTTCTTCTTCCAGATTGTCTTTTGAGCCTCATCTTTCCTCTGTCTTCTCTTGGTCATATAGTCTTAGCTAAGCTATCTGTGTCATTACCTAGGGTCTTTGAGGCAATGTTTCCTTTCCTGAGTGTTTGCTCCACACCAGCACCACCACCACTGTTTAAAAAAAAAAAAAAAAAAAAAAAAAAAACTCGCCATTTAGTGGCATCCATAATCTCAGTATGGAATATTCCTGAACTTGCTTCTCTCCCTTTAGACATATCTCAGCTCCACTGAATTGCTTTTTCTCTATTTATGCATACATACACATATATGTGTCTCTTGCCTTTCCATACCAAACCTTCCAACTAGCAATTCCACTGCCTCTCAAAATGATTACATACACACATGAGGATAAGAGCTACAGAAAACAAAACAAGTTAAGGTCCTAACGAGGAATCAGGGTGCTACTTTAAGTAGGCTTGTTACTGAAGTCCTCACTAATGAGGTAGAATTTAGGCTAAAAGGTGAATGAAATAAGAAAGTGAGTTATATAGATTTCTGAGGGTATGCATTCAATGCAGAAAGAAAAGACAACACAAAGGCCCCAAGGCAGGCACATGACTTGCAGGTTTGAGAAAAATTAAGAAGACTAGATTGATGGATGCGGGGTGAGTAAAGAAAGTGAATTAGTTAAGGCAATGAAATGAGGCAGTCATCTAGAGTCTAGCAAGTCTTGACCTTGGACTTGACCTCTTACTCTGAGTACAATGAGGGAGACATCTTAGAATTTTCAGCAGGAGCAATGATTATACCACTGTACTTCAGCCTAGGTGACAGAGCAAGACCCTAGCTCATAAAAAATAAAAAAGAAATGCAACCCATAATTTCCAAAATTCACACAAAGTCATAAACTATGATCTTGATTTACAAAGGCATACCTATGGCTACATGTGCACACAGTTTGTATAATGAGCAAACAGATAGATGGAGTGTCTGAAATATTTTGAACCTGTCTTATTCAAATAAACCTCTAGAAAGTGATTCATAAATTCTAGTTTACTCATTTTTTGTACCACTAAGCTGAGAGAAAATTAATAATTTCACCGTTATATATTTTGAAGTACTTAGAATTAAAATATTTACAATTATTATTGAATGTAAATATTTTAAGTAAATATTATATAAATTTTTGTCCCAGTAATAATACTGGTAATCCTAATGAATTACTTAAAAATTCATCTATTTGTTTACTTATCAACTTAGATGAAAAAGTTGAATCAACAACTTTTTTTCTGTCTAAGATGCACCAGACATTGTTGGTTCCCTGTTGTTATAGACTTCATAGTATAGGAAGTCACATAGATATTAATGCAATTGGCATATAATTTAATAAAAAGTTACATTATTAGATGCACTGCAAGGAAAAGTATATGGTGCTATAACACTGTATAATAGGGAAATTTAACCTAAAGCCAGAGGTGTCTGGAAAGGCTTATACAAGATTTTCTCTTAATAAAGAAGAGAATTTTTATATTGTAAGTTAGAATAATGGTGTTTCTGTTCATTCAGCCACCTAAACTTGAATTTCATAATCATCATTGATCTTGTCTTCTCCCAAGACTTCTCTTACCTCCAATCAGTTACTACATTTTATTCTTCTTTTAAGCAATGTCTCACACATCGTGATGTTTCTTTACATTTCCATTGTTGCTACCCACAATTATGGGCTGCTGTCTTACAGTTGGACAATTTTAATGTTTCTGCCTATACCATTTTTGCTCTCCAAAACTTTCTGATCATCAAGGCCAGAGTGGTCTTTCTTAAATTGCTTCAGTGTCTATCCACCTTTGCATTCTGTCCATAACTCAGTGGATTCAAAACACTGGGCCTCAGATCACCTGGGAGAGCATTTGCAACAAAAAAATTTCTGGAGTCCCTATTCCAGAAATCCTGAATCAAAAACTTTGGAAATCAGACCCAGAATTTTAATATTAATAAAAGCACCCCAGAAGATTTTGATGTGTGAATTGGTTTAAAAACGATTGTCTCAATACACCTTTCCAGCCCTTTCTCCCTCTTATACCCTACACATAAACAGAGCTGTAGCTGTTCCTGAAATATTATCTACCTTTTCTGTTTCTTTGTACATACTATTATTTCAGCTTAGAATGTCATCTCCTGATGTGTCTGTCAATTACAATCTTTATTTTAAAGGTTGTATTCCAAGTCCACTTCTTCCATTGTGCTCTTGGACTTCTCCCAAGCTAGAATTGATTTCTCTCTCTTTGAGAACTCCTGAAACATTTCTTTTAAAGCACTTATACCTTGTGTTAGAATGAAATGCATCACCCCTCTTAGACCCTAGTCACATAAAGGCTTTTTCTTAGAAAATTTGTATACTCCACAATGCTTAGCTCAGTTACTTGAGCATAGTAGGTGATATGGGATATATTCGTTGAAAAGATGTAACTACTTTCACTAATCTGCAAATAATAAAATTGCCTGTGAATGCACTGCTATCAGGATAACTCCTTTGTAACTACAAAACTTATTAAAGTATACATTGGAAATCTATGGTTTCTAGGAATACATAGATATATAGAAATACAATTGTATGAACTCATATGGTTTCTATATATTCTGTTGTCATTAACAGAGGATCTATACTATGTTTTCTTATTTGCTCTATCTTGCTTCACTCTCTGACTTACACTCCATCCATTTTACAATAGTAAAGAAGATGATATGCCTTCTCCAGAAGCAATGCTTATGGTATCGTGCTGTGAATCACTGAGACATCATCATTAAAACAGAAAGTTTCTTGGCAGTTCTTCAAGGAGACCTTCTGAAGGTCACTTCCAAAGTTTGATTATTTGTAACTTGTTATCATCTAGTGAACTAATTCACATCATGGACTAAAGTGAAAAGAAAGAAAGAAAGAGAGAGAGAGAGAAAGAAAGAAAGAAAGAAAGAAAGAAAGAAAGAGAGAGAGAGAGAGAGAGAGAGAGGGAGGGAGGGAGGGAGGGAGAGAGAGAGAAAGAAAGAAAGAAAAAAAGAAAGAAAGAAGGAAGGAAGGAAGGAGGGAAAGGAAAAAGAAAGAGAAGGAAGGAAGGAAGGGAGGGAAAAAGAAAGAGAAAGAAGAAAGAAAGAAGAAAGACAAAAGAAAGAGGTCTGCTATAAAATTAATAGAATGATTATTAAAACTTAAAAAAGGTTTTGATTTACATAAAAATAAATGTTTCATTGATTAGATGAAATCAATTTTCTTTTAATAAGTGTAGCTTAATGCCAATGAGTTATCAAAAATAAGGCTTTTAAAGTAGAATATGTCCTAGATTTATATACTAGAAGTAATAAGGAATTTTATGCTTTGCAGGATGAGAGTGAACCAACATGTAAATTTCATCATAGTTCTAGGGCCTCAGGAAGTTTTACAAGCTTATGAGAGATTGCTCTTTTGAAACAATAAAGATTTAAATAAAAATGAAATATAGTTCCCATAGCACTGAGGCTATGCTTTCTGTGTATGTGTATTTCTCATCACATTACTAACTCTCTTTTGTCACAAAAGATATATATTTCCGTGGAATTGTGAAATAGGTTTTATATCCCTTCTGGATCCCTCCTTCTGTCTCCTCTCCGTGGTGTCTTTGTTTTTCTGATGTCACCTGAATGTTCCAGGTATTCTACTATGGTAGTCCTCCTTTCTCTTGCCCAGACTTGAGCCACTTTCATATGTCAAAAGTATTCAATTTTTTCAGGAGTCATTTAGATAAGTGCTTCTCAAACTTTAATGTGCATATGACTCACTTGGCAACTTGCTAAAATGCATATTTTCATTGAGTAGCACTGGGTTGGAGCCTGCAATTCTACATTTATAACAACCCCATGGTGACATCCATGCCTCCTAATTTAGGAGCAGTTTGAGTAGTAAGGTTTTACAGGACAAAAATATTTCAGTCAACTAAACATGTGTTATCTGATAATAGCTTCAAAAGTTTTGTCATCAATAATTCATATGTAAATATAGAAATCTTAAACACTACAGTGATAGTTATGTGCGATGGTTAATATTGTGTGTTAACTTGATTGGATTGAAGAATGCAAAGTATTGCTTCTGGGTGTGTCTGTGAGACTGTTACCAAAAAAGATTAACATTTGAGTCAGTGGACTGAGAGAGACAGACCCACTCTCAATCTGCGTGAGTACCATCTAATCAGCTGCCAGCATAAAAGCAGGAATGGAAAGAGCAGACTTGCTGAATCTTCTGGCCTCCATCTTTCTCCCGTGCTGGATGCTTCCTGCCTCAAACATCAGAATCCAAGTTCTTCAGCTTTTGGACTCTTGGACCTACACCAATGGTTTGCCAGGGGCTCTCAGGCCTTAGGCCACAGACTGAAGGCTGCATTGTTGGCTTCCCTACTTTTGAGGTTTTGGGACTCAGACTGTCTCTCTTGCTCTTCAGCTGGCAGACAACCTATTGTGGGACTTCACCTTGTGACCGTGTGAGTCAACACTTCTTAACAAACTCCCTTTCATATATACATCTATCCTATTAGTCCTGTCCCTCTAGAGAACCCTGACTAATACACCATGGAAGAAATATTTGAAGGCTAATTATCAATGAATCCACAAATCATGTGGCAAAGTGGACAAATGCTTTGTTTATTAGAATGGCCAATCCAACAATTAGACAATGCAGGAGTTAGATATTAATTTCCACACCTTATGGGTGAAGAAACCTAGTTTTAGTGATATTAAATAACTGAGGTTACAAAGATTATAACTGAAACAAAGAGCATTTGAATAGTGATTTTCTGACTACAAAAATCTATACTTTCTCTCCAATGTCACTTTGCCTTCCTGATAACTAGGAAAATATATCAGAGTTACAGATAGATTGAAAAATCCTTTAGGGGCTTTAAGATATTTTTAATGTAACTATAAAATAGATGCAATTAGATTCTAGCACATAGGAAAAACAGCATTTGTTCATTATTATTGTTGTAATAATACACACATATACATGCACATAATACTACTAATCAAAAATTAAAATATTATACTCAGATAAATCTCTAAATTTTACACTGGAAAAAGTTGATTCAAAGAAGATAGCAATGAGTATTCAATGAGTATTCAAAATTTTAGGTGAACTTAATTAAATAACATATTAAAATAATTTTGTTACTATTTTTGGTTTTTACTTCACATCACTGAAAGAGGCACTGAAGAGGGTAGAAAAGACAGTCTTGAATTGCCAATACCACCCCTCCTACATCCTCTGGTAGTGGCTGCAGGTGCAAACAAAGAATCTGTGCATGTTGGGGAGGGAGAGCACAATGATTGGAAGACTTTGCATTGGAACACAGTGCTGCCAACACCAGGGAGAACTCAGCTGGTGCCCAGAGAGGAAGCATTTAGTTCAATCATTGCCAGAGGAGAATTGCCCATTGCTAGTAGTTGGAACTTGAGTTTAAGCAAGCCTCACTTCTGTGTGCTAAAGGGCTCTGAGATACTGAATACACTTTAAAGGCTTTCATAGGCCAGAAGAACTGCAACTTCCAGGCAAGTCCTAGTGCTATGCTGGGCTGACAGCTAGTGGACTGGGAAGGTGGGTGGTATATGACACAGTAAGACACCAGCCAGGGTGGCTAAGGAAGTACATTTGTCACCTTTCCCCAAACCCCAGAAAGTGTAGCTCATAGCTCTGAAAGACATTCTTCCTTCTTCTTGAAGAGAGGAGAGGGAAGAGCAAAAAGAACTTTGTCTTGTAACTTAGATACCAGCTCAATCATAGTAAGATAGAGCACTGGGCAGATTCATTAGAACCCCATTCCAGGCCCTAGCTCCCAGATGGCATTTCCAACATACACTGGGCCAGAAGTGAACCCACTGCATTGATGGAAAAGACCAAGTGCTGACAAGATTCATTACCTGCTAGCTAGGGAGGCCTTAGTCCCTGAAAAATCAACAGTGACACCCAGGTAGAACACACCATGAGCCTTTAGTGAGACTCTGAGACATGCTGACCTCAGGCTGACCCAGCATAATCACAGCTGTGGTGTCTATGAGGAGTGGCCCTTTTTGCTTGAGAAAAACAGAGGGAAGAGTAGAGGTGACATTAGCCTGAGCTTAGGTATCAGCTCATCCACAGAGGGGAAGAACACCATACAGGCTTTTGAGGTCCCCAATTCCAGGCCTTGGCTCTTGGATAACATCTCTGGTCCTACCCTAGGTGAGAGCAGAGCCTAGCGCTGGCAGCATTCATCACAAGCTGACTGAAGAGTCTTCAGGCCATAAATGAACATTGTTGGTACCCTGGCAATACTCCTAATGGGCCTGTAGTGGTGATGGACATCTGGGGAAAATCCTCTGCTTGTAGATAGGGGCAGGAAGAATGAGAAAGATTTTGTCTTGTGGCTTGGGTGCCAGCTCAGCTACTGATAGAACACAGCACTAGATAGATTCCTGAGTTTTCTAACTCCGGGCCCTGGCTTCTGAGCAGCATCTCTGGACTCATGCAGGGACTGGGGGAACTCACCACCCTTAAGGGAAAGACTCAAGCCTGGCTGGCTATGCCACCTGCTGACTGTAGAGCCCTAGGGCCTTGAGTGAACATGGGCAATAGCCAGGTAGTGGTTAAAGTTGTCCCTTGGCAAGACCCAGTGCTGTGCTTTATTCAGGTCTGACCTAGTGCAGTTCCAGTGTTGGTGGCCATAGGGTTACTTGTATCACTCCTCCCTGAGCTCCAGATATCTCAGCAATGGCAGACTCTATATGTTTGGGATAATGTATGGAAAAAAACAGGAGTCTCTGCCTGGTGACCCAAATAAATCTTCAGGATCCTATTCGAGACTACCAAGGTGGTGCCTCTACAAGTCTAAAATAAATAAATAAATAAATAAATAAATAAATAAATAAATAAAACATTACTGGGCTCAGGGCAGCCCCTAATATAGATATGGCTGCAGTGACAAAAAACATAGAACACAAAACCCACGTGCCTTCCAATACTTGGAAAGCCTGCCCAAGAAGGATGGGTACAAACAAGCCCAGCTTACAAAGACTAAAATAAATACATAACTTTTCAATGTCCAGGCAGTGACAAACATTCATTAACATCAAGAGCATACAGAAAACATGATCTTTTCAAATGAACTAAATAAGGCACCAGGGAACAATCCTGAAGAAACAGAGATGTGTGATCATTTAGACAGAAAAATATAAATAACTGTTTTGAGGCAAATCAAATAAATTGAAAATAACATAGAAAAGGAGTTCAGACTTCTATTAGATAAATTTAACAAATAAAATAACTAACAAGATTCAAGCCAAAATTCTAGACTTGTAAAATGCAACTGACATGCTTAAGAATGCATGTCTCTTAAATATATACACCTACTATGTACCCACAAAATTTTTAAAGAGTTTTATAAATTAAATAAATTAAAAATTTTAATTAAGAATTGATCTCACAGAAGAAAACATTAGTAAGTTTGAAGACAGTCTATTTGACAATACACAGTCAAAAGAGACAAAAAATTTTAAAAATGAAGCATGTCTACAAGTTCTCGAAAATAGCCTCAAAATGACAAACCTAAGAGTTAATGATCTTAAGGAGGAGTTAGAATGAGATATAGAGATACAAAGTTATTCAATAGGATAATAATTTCAGAGAAGTTCCCAAACCTATATTAGCATTCAACTACAAGAAGGTTATGGAACACCAAGCAGATTTAACTCAAAGAAGACTACCTCGAGGTATTTAATAATCAAATTCCCACAGGTCAAGGATAAAGAAAAGATCCTAAAAGCAGCAAGAGAAAAGAAAAAATAACATACAATGGAGATCCAACATGTCTGGCAGCAAACTATTCAGTGGAAACTTTACAGGCCAGGAGAGAGTAGCAAAACATATTTAAAGTACCGAAAGGAAAAAATTACCCTGGAATAGTATATCAGGTTAATATGCATATTATATAGTCTTCAAATATAAAGTAGAAGTAAAGACATCCCCAGAAAAACAAAAGCTGAAGAATTTCATCAATACCAGACCTGTCCTACAAAAAATGCTAAAGGGAGTTCCACAATCTGAAAGGAAAGAATGTTAATGAGCAGCGAGAAATCATCTGATGGTATAAAACTCGCTCATAATAGTAAGTACACAGAAAAACAGAATATTATAGCACTGTAATTGTAGTGTGTAAACTACACTTATCTTAAGTAGAAAGACTAAAAGATGAACCAATCAAAAATAATAACTACAACAATATTTTGAGATATATATAGTACAATATAAATAGAAACAATAACAAGTTTAAAAGTGGGGAGACAAAGTTAAAATGTTGAGATTTTATTAGTTTACTTTCTGTTAGTTACTTTGTTGATGCAATCAGGGTTAAGTCTTAATCTGTTTAAAATAACGAGTTGTAAGATAGTATGGGCAAGCTTCATGGCAACCTCAAATCTAAAAACATACAATAGGTACAAAAAAAATAAAAATAAAAGCAGGAAATTACAATATGCCAGGAGAGAAAATCACTTTCACTAAAAGGAACAATGTAAATATATAAGCACTCAAAACTGGAACACCCAAATATATAAAGCAAATATTATTATAGACAAAGAAAGAGATAGATTCAAATACAATTAGAGCTGAAGACTTCAACACCACATTTTCAACATTGGACAGATCATCTAGCCATAAAATCAACCAAAAAATGGACTTAATCTGCAATATAGACCAAATGCACCTAATAGATATTTAAAGAAAATGTTGTGCAACGATTGCAGAATACACATTATTTTTCTCAGCACAATGATCACTCTTCAGAATAGAGTAGAGTTTAGGCCACAAAACAAATCTTAGAATATTCAAAAAATTGAAAAAGTATAAAGTACTTTCTCTGACCAACATGGAAATAACACTTGAAATCAATAATAAGAAGAACTTTGGAAATGATATGAACATAGGGTATTTAAATAATATGCCCCGAATGTTCAACGAGTCAAGGAAGTAATTAAAAAGAAAATTTTTAAATTTCTGAAAACATAAGATAATGGAAATATGGCATACCAAAGGTTATGAGATACAGCAAAAGCAGAACTAAAGGAAAGTTTATAGCTATAAGCTCTTACACATAAAAGAAGAAAAACTTCAAATAAATATCCAATGTGTCTTAGAAAACTAGCAAAGAAAGAGTAAACCAAAACAAAATTTAGTAGAAGAAAATAAAAAAGACAGGAGCAGAAATAAATAAAATTGAAATAATTTAAAAGTTTTTTTTTTGAAGAGATAAACAAAACTGACAAACATTTAGCAAAGATAAATTTAAAAAAAAAAGAGAAGACCAAAATAAACAAAATCAGAGATGAAAAAGAAATATACAACAGAAATTCAAAGGATCATTAGTCACCACTATGGGCAACTATATGGCAATAAATTGGAAAATTTAAAGGGAATTGATAAATTCCTAGACACATACAATCTACCAAGATTGAAACCTAAAGAAATCCAAAACCTGAACAGAGTTTGGATTGGAAATATAACAAGTAATGGACAGAAGCCATAATTAAAAGTCTCTCAGTAAAGAAAGCCTAGAACCCAATGGTTTCACTGCTGAATTCTACCAAAAAACTTTAAAAGAACAAATATCAATTCTACTCAAACTATTCTGAAAAAATAAAGGCCAGTATTATCCTGATTCCAAAATCAGTAAAACGCATTAAAAATATATATATATATAGGTCAATATCTCCAATGAATATTGATAGAAAAATATTAAACAAAATACTAGCAAACTGAATTCAAAAACACATTAAAATAGCCATTTATCATGACCAAGTGGAATTTATCCCAGGGATGCAAGAATGATTCAACATACACACATCAATCAATGTGGTACATCAAATAAACAATATGAAGGACAATATTATATGATCATTTCAATTGATGATTAAAAAAAAAATTTCCTAAAATTCCGCATCCATTCATAATAAAAATCCTAAAAAAAAGTGGGTATAGAAGGAAAATATTTCAACACAATAAAATATATACATGAGAGACCCATAGCTTTTATCCTACAGAATGGAAAAAAAAAACCTGAAAGCCTTTCCTCTAAGATTGGGAATGTGAGAAGGATGCTCAGTGTCATCACTGTTACTCAAAATACTACTGGAAGTCCTCGCTGGAGCAATCAGATAAAACAAAGAAATGAAGCGCATCCAAATTGCAAAGGAAAATGTCAAACAATCCTTTTACGTAGATTAGATGATCTTATATTTGAAAAAAAACTAAAAACTTAACCAAAAATGAACCTATTATAACTAACAAACAAGTACAGCAAAGTTGTAGGATACGAAATCAGAATACAAAACTGAGTAGAATTTCTGTATACCAAAATCAAAAAAAGTCTGAAATAGAACTCAAGAAAGTAACCCCATATATAAGAGTTACAAATAAATTGAATAAGAAGAAATTAAATTAACCAAAGAAGTAAAACATCACTATAATAAAAGCTACAAAACTTTGCTGCAAGAAATAGAAGAGGACAAAAAAATAGAAAGATATTCCATGTTCATGGATTGGAAGAATCAATATTGTTAGAGTGTCCATACTAATCAAAGCAATCTCCAGATTCAATGTAATCCTTATCAAAATACCAATAACATTATTCACAGAAATAGAAAAATCCCAAAATTTATATAGAACTACAAAATACTCTGAATAGCCAATGACACCATGAGCAAATAAAATAAAATAAAATAAAATAAAAGTTGAGGAATCACATTACCTGACTTCAAATTATTCTACAAAGCTATAATAACCAAAACAGTATGGTACTGTCATAAAAACAGACACATATAACAATGGAACAGAATAGAGAACCCAGAAACAAATCCAAACACCTACAGTGAACTGGTGTGTAACAAAGGTGCCAGGAACATACATTGTGGGAAAAGGCCGTATCTTCAATAGATGGTACCAAAAAAAATTAGATATCGATATACAGAAGAATCAAACTAGACCACTATCTCTCACCATATACAAAAATCAAATCAAAACGGATTAAACACTGAAATCTAAGACATCAAACCATGAAATTACTACAAGAAAACATTGGGGAAAATTTCCAGGACATTGATCTGGACAAACATTTTCTGAGTAATATCCCACAAGTACAGGTAATCAAACCAAAAATGAACAAATGGGATCACATAGCATTAAATAGCTTCTACATAGCAAAGGAAACAATCAACAAAGTAAAGAGATAACAGAATAGAAAAAATATTTGTAAACTGTCTATCTGACAAGGGATTAATAACCAGAATATATAAAAAGCTCAAACAACTCTAAGAAAAATACAATGATTCAACTAAAAAATGGGCCAATGATCTGAATAGACATTTATCAAAAGAAGACATGCAAATGACAAGCATATGAAAGGGTACTCAACATCATTGATCATTGGAGAAATGCAAATCAAAACTACAATGAGGTATCATCTCACCCAAGTTAAAATGACTTATATCCTAAAGACAGGAAATTACAAATGCTGGAGAGGATATGGAGAAAAGGGAACCCTTGTACGCTGTTGGTGGGAATGTAAATTAGTGCAACCACTATAGAGAAAAGTTTGGAGGTTTCTCAAACAATTTAAAATAGAACTACCATACGATCCAGCACTTCTACTCCTAGATACGTTCTCAAAGGAAAGAAAATCAGTACGTCAAAGAGATATCTGCACATCTATGTTTATTGCAACATTATTCAAAATAGCCAAGATTTAGAAGTAACCTATGTGTACATAAACAGATGAATGGATTAAGAAAATGTGGGCTGGGTGTGGTGGCTCATGCCTGTAATCCCAGCACTTTGGGAGGCTGAGACGGGCAGATCCTCTGAGGTCAGGAGTTTAAGACCAGCCTGGGCAACATAGTTAAATCCCTTCTTTACTGAAAAAAAAAAAAAAAAAAAAAAATCAAAAATTAGCCAGGCATGGGGGCACATACCTATAGTCCTAGCTACTTGGGAGGCTGAGGCAGGAGAATCCCTTGAACCCAGGAGACAGAGGTTGCAGTGAGCTGAGATTTCGCCACTGCACTCCAGCCGGGGCAACAGAGATAGACTCCATCTCAAAAAAAAAAACCTGTGGTACGTATAAAAAACAGAATACTATTCAGCCATAAAAAGAATGAGATTCTGTAATTTGCAACATGAGTAGAACTGGAGGTCACTATGTTAAATGAAGTACACCATGCACAGAAAGACAAACTTCACATATACTCACCTATGTGTTGGATCTTGAAATCAAAACAGTTGATTCATAAACACAGATAGTAGAAACATGGTTTCCAAAGGATGGGAATGGTAGTGGGAAGATGGGAGGAAGATGGGGATAGTTGATGTGTACCAAAAAACTAGTTAGAATAAATAAGACCTAGTATTTGATAGCACAACAGAGTGACTATAGTAACAGAATTTAATTATACTTTTTCTAATAACTACAAGATGGTAATTGGATTGTATGTAAAACTGGATACATTCTTGAGGGTATAAATACTCCATTTTTCATAATTTGATTACTACTGATTGCATGCCTATATTAAAATATCTCATGTACCTTATAAGTACATATATGTACTATGTACCCACAAAAATTAAAAATAAATAAGTAAATAAATAAAAAAGCAGGGCATTACTACAGACTCAACAGAAATACAAAAAACCCTCAGAAGTTATTAAGAACACCTCTGCACACAAACTAGAAAGCCATGAAGAAATAAATTTCTGGAAATGCATAACCTTCCACGATTGATCCAGGAAGATACTGGAACTCTGAAAAGACCAATAATGAGTTTCAAAATTTCATCCGTAATAAAAAGCCTACCAACCAGAAAATGTCGAAGTGCCCAGTACATTGATAGTTGAATTGTACTGGATGCATAAAGAAAAGCCAGTGCTAATTGAGGAGGAGGCCCTCCTCCCTCACTCATTCTCTGAGGCTACTATCATTCTGATACCAAAACCTGGAAGAGACACACACACACAAGAAAATTTCAGGCCAATATCCCTGATATAAATAGATGCAAAATCTGCAGCAAAATACCGGCAAACCAAACCCAGCAGCACATCTAAAAGCTAATTCCCCATGATCAAGTAGGCTTTATCCCTGGGATGTGAGGTTGGTTCAATATATGCAAGTTAATAAACAGGATTTGTTACATAAATGGAACACAAAACAAAAACCACATGAGCCTCTCAGTAGATTCATGATCTGCTTTAAATAAAATTTAACATATTTTCATATTAAAAACTTTCAATAAACTAGGTGCTAAAGGAACATACATCAAAATAATAAGAGCCATTTATGACAAACGCACAGCCAAGATCATACTACATGGCAAACCTGGAAGCATTCCCCTTTAGAAGTGGAATGAAACCAGATGCCCACTTTTACCACTCATATTCCACACAGTGCTACAAGTTCTAGCCAGAGCAATCAGGCAAGAGAAAGAAATTTTAAAAGCATCTGAACAGGAAGACAGAAAGTCAAACTATCTCTTTTTACAGATGATATGATTTTATACCTAGAAATAGTATTAATATTTGCCAAGAAAGCTCCAGGGTTTGGTAAGCAACTTCAGCAATGTTTCAGGATACAAAATACAAAATGCCAAACCCAGAAGCATTTCTGTACACCAACAATGTTGAAGCTGAAGGCCAAATCAAGTATACAATCTCATTCACAATAGTCACAAAAATAATAAAATACCCAGGAATACACGTCACAAGAGATGTGAAAAAAAAGACAAAAATTATAAAACACTGCTGAAAGAAATCAAAGATGACATAAACAAATAGAAAAGTATTTAATGCTCATTAATAGGAAGAATCATTATTGTTATAATAGCCATACTGCTCAAAGCAAGTTACATATTCAATGCTATTTCTATGAAAGTACTAATGGCATTTCTCACCAAATTAGAAAATACTATTTTAAAATTCATAAGGAGCCAAATAAAAGCCTGAATAGCCAAAGAAATTCTAAGCATAAATAAATAAATAAATAAAAGCTGGATGCATCACATTACCTCACTTCAAACTATACCAAAAGGCTACAATAACCCAAATAGGATGGTACTGGTACAAAAAGATACACATTGACCAATGGAGAGCCCAGAAATAAAGCCATACACAGACAACCACCTGATCTTTGACAAAGTTGCCAAAAACAAGCAATGGAAAAAAAGACTCTCTATTCAATAAATGGTAGTGGGGTAACAGGTTAGTCATATGCAGAAGAATGAAACTAGATACCTTCCTTACACCATCTACAACAATCAACTCAAGATGGAGTAAAGATTTAAATTTAAGACCTAAAACTGGGCCAGGTGCGGTAACTCATGCTTGTAATCCCAGCACGTTGGGAGGCTGAGGTGGCTGGATCACCTGGGGTCAGGAGTTTGAGACTAGCCTGGTCAACATGGTGAAACCCTGTCTCTACTAAAAGGACACAAAAATTAGCTGGCCATAGTGGTGTGTGCCTGTAATCCCAGCTACTTGGGAGGCTGTAAAAGGAGAATAACTTGAACCCAGGAACTGGAGGTTGCAGTGAGCCCTGATCACGCCATTGCACTCCAGCTTGGGCGACAAGAGTGAAAGTCTGTCTCAATAAACAAACAAACAAACAAACAAACAAATAAAAAATAAAACCTAAAGCTATGAAAAAAATTCTAGACATAGGCCTTGTCAAGTATTAAATGACAAAGATGACAAAAGCAATTGCAACAACAACAACAAAAAAATTGGCAAATGGGACCTCATTAACCTAAATAGCTTCTACACAGCAAAAGAAAGTACCAACGGAATAAACAGACAACTTACAGAATGGGAGAAAATATTTGCAAACTGTGCATCCAACAAATGCCTAATATCCACAATCTATAAGGAACTTAAATACATTAGCAAGCAAAAAACAATCCCATTAAAAACTGGACAAAGGACAGGAACAGACAATTTTGAAAAGAAGACATACTGGCAGCCAACAAGCTTATGAAAAAAAAAAATGTTTACCATTGTTAATCATTAGAGAAATGCAAATCAAAACCACAATGAGACCATCTCACATCAGTCAAAATGGCTGTTTTTTAAAAATTAAAAAGAAAAAAAAACAGATGCTGGCAAAGTTATGGAGAAAAGGGAACGCTTATACATATCTAATGGGAATATAAATTAGTTCACCCATTGTAGAAACTAGTTTAGCGATTTCTCGAAGAACTTAAAGCAGAACTACCATTCAAGCCAGCAATCCTATTATTTGTTACATACCCAAAGGAATATAAATCTTTCTACCAAAAAGACACATGTTCGTGTATGTTCATAGTAGCAGTATTTACAATAGCAAAGACAGGTAATCAACGTGGATGCCCATCAATGGTGGACTGGATAAAGAAAATGTGATACGTATACATCATAGAATACTACACAGACATAAAGATGAACAAGATCACGCCCTTTTAAGCAACATGGATAGAGATAGAGGTCATTATTTAAGCAAGCTAACACAAGAATAGAAAACCAAATGTAACGTGTTCTCAGTTAGAAGTGGAAGGTAAACTTAGAGTGCACATGGACACAAAGAAGGAAACAAAAGACACAAGGACCTATGGGAGGGTGTGGGTGGGAGGAAGGTGAAGATAAAACAAAAACTACTTATTGGTTATTATTTTCAATACTTGGGTGGTGAAATAAACTATATACAAAAGCCCCATGACATGCAATTTACCTATTTAATGTGCACATGTACCCTTGAACCCAAAATAAAAGTTTTTTATATAAATAAATAAATAAATTTGACAAAAATTCCAAAACAGAGAAAATGCAGTACATATACCCAATGGAATACTATTCATCTATAAAAGAAAATGAGATACTGTCATTTGCAACAGCATGGATGGAACTGGAGGTCATTATGTTAAGTGAAATAAGGCAGGTACGGAAAGACAAGCTTCACATGTTCTCACTTATTTGTGGGAACCAAAAATTAAAGCAGTTAAACTAATGGAGAGAGTGTAGAATGATTGTTGCCAGAGGCTTGCAAGGGTAGTGAGGTTGGGTGTGGAGTGGATAGAGGAGGATGGTTAATGGGTACAAAAAATAGAAAAAATAAATACAATCTAGTTTTGATAGAATAGGGTGACTACATTCAATACTAACTTATTTGAGTATTGTAAAACAACTGAAAAAGTATATTTGGATGGTTTGTAACACAAAGGATAAGTGCTTGAGGTTATGGATATCTTATTTATCTGATGTAATCATACACTGCATGTATACATTGTATGCTTGTATCGAAATATCCCATATTCCCCATAAATATATTCAATTACTTTGTACGCACAAAAATTAAAGCATAAAAATAATTAAAAAATTAGTGGGGCAGCTTCTGCTCTATCTCAGCCGGAATTTCTAATCTTTTGATGAGCTAATTATTCATAATGAGTCTCTTTTCTCCTCTGCTTGTGACCTATCCTGGTCATTCTACCTGGTTTCTCATTGTTATTTGCTCACTTCTTGAATTTCCCTAACTTTTCCGTTTGCTTGGCATGTCACTCCTATAATTTTAGATCTCCAGGGCCACTAAGTGGAAGCAAACAAATGCAGAAATTAACAGGTATAATTTTAACTGAATTAAGTCTACAGAGAGAAAATACATTATAAATATTTAGGAAAGAATTAAAAGCAAATCATAAGTTATTTCAGCAAACAAAAATACACACGCTGTGTGACATCTTTTCATTGCAGAAAAATATAAACACCATAGTCAAACATGTCCTGTACTAGCAATATTTATTTCCTGAAAGCCAGACAGTTTATACATTTTGTAGTTGATCATATGCCTGTATGCCTATATGCTTGAGACTCATTCATAAAGAGCTCTATTTTCCTTTGAAAATGGTGAAAGTAATATGTCTTCACATATAATGACCCCTAAAAACAAGTAGAAAAGTCTTTAAAACACACTTTCAGACTGCTGCATGGAATTGATGTTACCTGAAATAAATGAGAACAAAGGCCTTTTGAACAGTTCAGAAATTTATATGGTCATTCCATCATCATGGCAAAGTGACCTAACACCAGACTCGACTCTAAGGATATAGAAATGCTGAATACAATGTAGCTATTTTAATAATGATGATAATAATAATGACAATAATTACATCCTAACCCACAGTTATCAAGGGAAAGGAATCATGACCTTGTACTCGTGTAAGGTAGATAGGAACCGACAGCCCTGCATAGAGCCAGAACTATAAGTTGCACTCTGGAAATAGAAAACTAGGAAAAGAACACCTTTGCTTGATAGCTCGAGGAAGCTTTCAGGAAGCATGTCTCTGCCCTGTTTTCCAGGTGAAAAATGAACAAAAAGGTATATTATTAGAAATGAAAACCTTAAGTTTATGATAATTTGCCCCTCTACACATGTGATACAGCAATGTGAGGTAAAGTTAACGTTGAAAACTGGTTCATGTTAGTGAAACTGTTGGTGCCTCAAGTATATACAAATATAAAAAAAATACTTTCGAGGGAAATCTTCACAAACCAGGGTTCCAGTGACTTCCACAGGAAAAATAAAAGAAAAAACTGCCTCAATAATGAACATGAATGAGTGTATACACACACTCATACAATAAACACACAATATAAATCACACATATATAATTTACACTTAGTTCTGCAAATGCAATAAACAGTGATCATGAGATAGAAGAACAATACTTACAAAACTAAAAATAAATATACTAAACTGATTGAAGACATTCAAAGGAGTGGAATATAGGGAAAAAATAAAATAATAATAATTGTGAGGATCAAATAGAACATCTAGAGACAAAAATAATGTCACTGATTTTAAAAACTGAGTTGATGCAGAATTGAGATGGAAATTATAAGCAGAGATTAAAATACATAAAATGTGAATGAGAAGGTGTAACACATATCTAACAGGCATTCCAAAAGAAAAATCTAGAAAATACAGAGAAGCAATGGTAAAAATCAGGGATGATTTTCCAGAACTTGTAGAAGACAAGAGTACTCAAATTGAAAAAGTAAAGATTCAATTAAGGTAAATCAGATTCAATTGATACATGGAAATAAAGTTAAAAAAATATGAAATATCATATAAAAGAAAAATATTAAAAATAATCCGAGTAAAGATATGTTACCTCCAAAAATGACAATCATACTGAGATTTTATATTAACAACAATACAAAACAGAATACACTGGCCATCTATTATCAAATAACTGAAGAAGAAATAACTACTCACTTAGGATTTTATATCCAGATAAGTATTCAACAGTGAATGTGACAAGACATTTCAGAATAACACTGAGGGAGTTTACCACTTGCAAATGTTCACTGAAAGCATGACTACAGATGAAACTACAGTGAGAAATAGGCTGAAACTTGAAAGTAGTAGGAATATAAAAGCCAATGGTGAGAAAGAAGTAAGTATGTGAGGAAAGCTTATTTGGCATTGCTTGTAAAATACTTTGAGGGAGTTTATAAACAAATGGGACTTCCACTTCCAGGGAGATAAAGTAGATGTATTTTCTCTATCACTCCTGCTAAACACAACTGAAAATACTGGATATTATATATGACAAACATTAAAAAAGCTCTAGAATGTGGAGAAGAAATCAGACCAACTACAGATCACAGGAACCAAGAAATTATATATTAGTCAGTTCCCTGCTGATATATATACCCATCTCAGACTTGGAGCTACAGGAGGTAGCAACTGGTGCATAGAAATAAAACAAATAAAAAACTTCAACAAAAGTTTGCTCTCTCAACCCAAAGGACCAGAAAAGGGGCATTTAATAAGACAGAAAACTTTTAGACAATAACCACTCTACTCCACTCATACATCACAAAAAGAAATTGTAGCCTTACCTCAACCCGTAACATCAAAGCTCAAGTGAGGAGCCTACCCATCTACCCCTTCACAAAGGTATAACAAGGCTCTAGAATACTCCCAGTTGGATAATTTCAGAGAAAACTAAGTAGAGAGGAGGGACGAAAGTCCCTGGTAACAAACTCCACCTCCATAATGTCAGTGGATATTACAAGAGGAGTCTGCGCTTACTCCCCACCCACCATTAATTAGGTGCTGCATCCCCTCTCTACTGGGGTTTTGTCAGAGAAGGCCTAGTGGAGAGTCAGGAGTTTACTATCACCTAGAGGTAATGAGGTAACACCCATCATGGTCAATAAAGACCATATGGGGAGCTGAAAGTTCACTCTTACCCAGCAGGATGACTGAAACTCCCCCAATACTCAGGTGTCAATGGAAGTCAAGTGCAGAACCCTGACTTCTACTCCATCTGGCAGTAATGAGACAGCATTCTCTCTTCTTCTACCACAGTAATGTCAGAGGAAATAAAAAGTCAGCCAAAAATTGAAGGTGTAAATAATATCCAGAGTCTCATAACATAATAATAAAAATGTCCAGAATTCATTAGAAAAAAAAATTACTATACTAAGAACTAGCAAGATCTCAAACTGAATGAAAAAAGACAGTAGATGTCAATGCCAAGATGACAGAGAGGTTAGAATTATCTGAGAAATATTTTAAAGCATTATACTAAAACCGAGCAATTACAAATACATTTAACACAAATGAAAACTAGAAAGCCTCATCAAAGAAGTAGAATGTCTCAGCAAACAAATAGAGCATATATAGAAGAACCAAATGGAAATTGTAGAATTCAAAAACATAGTAATTAAAATTAAAAGCTCAGTGGATGGCCTCAACAGTAGAATGAAGATGACAGATAAAAGAATCGGTAAACTAAAAGACAGAACAATAGAAATGACACAATCTGAATAACAGAGAAACTAGACTGAAAAAAATTAAAAAAAAAAAAAAAACAGATTTAAACTTTGTGTCACTGGACTCCAAGTAGGAAAGGAGAATAAAGTTGGGACTAGAAGACTACTCAAAGAGATAATGGTTGAAAACTTTTCAAAACTTCCCAAATAAAATAAGTTTACTCAGTCAAGAAACTGAGTGAACCAAAAATATGATAAATTCAAAAAAATACACACCAAGATACATCATAATTAAAATTTTGAAAACTGAAGACGAAAAGTATATTGAAGGCAGCAAGAGTGAAACAACACTTACCTACACCTACAGGAAGGACAAACTTAGAATGACAGAAGTCTTCTCACCAGAAACCATGGAGAAGAGAAAGAAGTGCCAAAATATTTTTCAAGTGTTGAAATAATCACCAACCCCATAAATGTATACCCAGCAAAAAAAAAAAAAAAAAAAAAATCCTTCAGAAAAAAAAGAAAATCAAGACACTCTCAGATAAAATCAAATTTACAGAATTTGTTACCAGCAAGCATAATTTAAAAGAATGGCTAAAGGAAATTCTGTAAACAATAACTAAATGATGAAACAACCTTGGAACATCAAGGAAAAAGAAAAAACTCAGGAAGCTAGAATATGGGTGAATACAATAGGCTTTTCTTCTTCTGAGTTTTCTAATTATGTTTTATAGTTGAATCAAGAGTTACAACACTATCTGATATGGTTCTAAATGTAGGTAGAAGAAATATTTAAGGTAACACTCATAAAAGGGGAAGGGTAAAAGGGTTTAAAGGGAGGTAAGGTTTCTACACTTTCCTCAGAACGGTGAAATAAGGACACCAATTGACTATAATACTACAATAAGATATATGCATATTAGCAAACACTAAAAAACTATACAAAGAGATGCACTCAAAAACACTGAAGATAAATAAAAATAAAATCGCAAAAAAGTGTTCAAATAATCCCCAGGAAGAATAAACACAGATAAATTTTAAAAATATAGAACAAACAGAAAACGCAACAAAAATTATGAAAGGCAAGTTCTAACATATCAACAATTACATTAAATATAAATGCTCTAAATACAACAAATGAAAGACAAATTAGCAAAGAGTATTTTTTAAATGACCCAATAATATGCTCTCTTTAAGACATTTACTTCAACTATATCAATATTAACAACTTGAAATTAAAAGGATGGAAAAATCATATTATACAAGCATTTATCAAAGGAAAGGAGTAACTACATTAATATCAAATAAAGTAAACTTCAGAGTAAAGAAAGTTAAGAAGGACAGAGGATATCATATAATGCTAAAAGGTTCCCTCATGTTACATTCTTGGAATAACAAAACTATACAAATACAGAACAGGTTAGAGGTTGTCAAGGGTTAGATATGAGGTGAAGAGTTTAGGGTGGCTTATAAAGGGAAAAACAGAGAGATCCTGTGATGATTGAAATGTTTTGTATCTTGACTGTACCAGTGTCAATATTCTTGTGATATTGACACAGGATATATAGTACAGTTGTGATACTGTACAATAGTTTTCCAGGATATTACCATGAGGGAAACTGAGTAGAAAGTAAACTTAACCTTTTTATTATTCTTTAGAACTGCATGTAAATATACAATATTATCAATATAATTTCAATTAAAATTTTAACAAAAGCAAGCAATACTGGAACTAAAATACAAGGCCAGAAGATGAGACTCCATGATCCTTCTTTAGGAGGATAGAGGTATTAATTTTAGATTTTATGTCAGGTTTTCATGTTTTAATAGTGAGCACTAAATGAATAAAAAGTTTGAACAGCACAGTAAACTCAAAGTACCATGGAAATAAGTCAAAGTATGTTGCTACTCATAATGAATGTAAACAGATTAATTTGCCTGTTAGGACAGATTTCAGATTAGTAAAAAACCAAAATGGAACTCTATGCCACTTTAACAAATGAATGCAGGAAGGTTAAAAGCAAATGACTTAAAGATATTTCAGGGAAATACTAATATAAAGCTGATGAAGCAGTATTATACAAAAAATAGACCTTAATGTAATGGGCATTATTGGGATTGTTATGGATGCTAAGAATACAAAGATAAGATCTCCTTTACTGGGCCTGTGTAGCCATTCTTTAGCTGCTGTAAGTATTGTCCACTAACAGTTCATGGCGGCTCCCTACTCAAAGAATTGCCTTCGTCTGAACCTTGCAATCAGAAGAATATACATCAATTCCCCTTAATGGCACATCACATCCAATGACTGGCACAGGCACAGAATCTAAAGCCCTTACTTTAAGGTAGAACAAACTCTGTGGGTTTTAATCATGTTCCAGAGCCTCACTGTGCTATAAAGCTGAAACCAGACTGTCTGAAATTATACCCTCCCTTATCTGTTTCCCTCTGCCCTATCCTTTTTCTCTCATTCACATTATTCTGATAGCTCTCACTGTCAAAAATTTATTTAACAAAAATCTTCAAATAAGGCTCTGCTTCTATGAAACCAAACTTAAGAAAGAGATATAAACTATATTTTAAATTTTCAGTTAACCAAAAATATATAATAATATTATGTTACTATGTACCTAACAACATAGTATCAGAATACATGAATACAAATTTGTAGAATCAGAAGAAAAAGCAATAAATCCATAGCCACAGGAAGGGTTGGCACACTACTTTCATGTAAGCTTTAAAAATATAAAGATACAGAATATAACATAATTCACCATCCTGATATAATGGAAAAACATGAACACTGAACTCAGTACCTGTAGTATTTAAATTCTCTTCAAATGCTCATAAAATATTTTAAATTGAAAACATTAAAACTGATAGATAAACCACATCATGTAGTTAAATGCATTTTTTTAAATTTACTTGTGAGTACTGTGCTAAAATTTCCTCCTGTGAATATACTAATTGGGACAGACTTATCATGTTAAAGTAAGATATTAATAATAGGAGAAAGTGGGTGTGAGATATAGAGAACTCTGTACTATCTTTGCAATTTTTCTGTTAATGTATATCTATTCTAAAATTTAAAGTTTATTAAAAAATTCCTAGGCCATAAGGAAAATTTCATAAGCTAAAAGACTGATTTCATTTAGATCATATCTCTGATTAAAATACAGTAATAAAACAATATGAAAGATAACCATAAGTGTCAAAAATGATTATAGAAATTATAAAAATAAATGAAAACCATAATAAAAGCATAGTATACTATTGCAAACCAACTTTTTTAAATATAAGAGCAACTATAACTTAATTTTTTAAATTCATGACTCAAAGAAGAAATCATAAATGAAATGGCCATATGCTTGTAATCAAATAACTACAAAAATACTACATATGAAAACTAATTACAAGCTATAATAATTAAAACAGTGTGATACTGGCAAAATTGAGCAATTAGACTAATGAAACAATGCAGCCTAGAAATACAGTATGCATGTTTTAAAATTTAGCATATAGCAAAAATGACATTAAAATATTGAAGAGAGTACAAGTTTTCCATTAAATAGAGCTGGATCAATTGAGTGTATATATGAAGAAAAATAAAGTTGATCCCTACAATAACAAACTCATGCAGTGACAAAAATCAATTGCAAATGTATTTAAATACCTAAATGTGAACAAAAAATAAAACTTTTAGACAAAAACATAGGAGAATATCTTTATGACTTGAGCATATCAATAGCTTTCTAAGACAAGAACCTAAAGATAAAGTAATAAAGAAAAAGTTCAAAATTTGAGTATGTAATAATTTAAAGTATTGGCATGATAAAAAAATTTAATTAGAAGATACAACTGGGAGAAGATATTTGCAATACCTATGAACAAAAAACAAATTTTTGATCAAGAAAACATAAATAACTGACATATTCATTTTTTAAAAATCAACTCAAAAACAGGGAAGGGATGTGGACAAGCAATTCACAGAGAAGGAATATGAATGGTCAATAAACATATGAAAAGATGATCAAACTTAGTCAAAATAATACAAATTTAGATACAATGCATTTCACACTCAACAGATTGTCCATAATTTACATCTGGTGACATAAATGTGACATTTATGGAATACATGGAAATAAAAGAAAAAACTGAAATACCAAATAAAAGAAAAATATTAAAATAATCTGAGAAAAGATATGTTAGCTCCCAAAATGACAATCATACTGAGATTTTATATTAATGATATAAAATAGAATACACTAGTCATCTGTTATCAAATAACTAAAGAAGAAATAACTGCTCACTTAGGATTTTATATCCAGGTAAGTAATCAGGAGTTAATAAAGATAAAGATAAAGATATGGAGAAACAGTTTCTCTCAAATATTTGGCCTTGGCGTGTAGTTGGTAATACAATTTGGAAAGTAATTTAGCAAATTTCTTTTAGAGCTGAAAATTTGCCCATCCAACAACCCAACAATTCCAATTCTCAGCTTATGATCTATAAAAAAATTTATATGTGCCCCAAGGAGGTATGTGTGTGCATATTTGTGGCAGAACTTTAATATAAACTTGGAAACACCTTAAGGGTTCATAATATAGGTAATAATACATTGTAGTTTAATCACATCATGGAATTATGTTCTATTCAACAGTAAAATAAATGAGTAGGGTTAGTATGGGTACATATCAAAACATTATGAATGATAAAAGCAAATTACAAAATAATATATATAATGACTGAAAGTAAGTAAATATTTAACATCACACAACACTGTAATATACTGCAAATGGTTTATAAAAACATGTTGGAGGGTGAAGCAAGGTGACAAAATAGAAGCCTACACTGTTCATCCTTGCCCCCCACAGAAACACCAAATTTTAACAACTATATGCACACAGAAAAGCACAGTCACAGAAACAAAAGTCAGGTGAGCAATAAAAGTACCTGTTTTTAACTTCATATCACTGAAAGAGGCATTCGAAAGGATCAGAAAGACAGTTTTAATCACCAACATCACTCCTCCTCCACCCCCCAGCCATGCAGCACAGAGAGTCTGTGCACATGAGGAAGGGAGAGCACTGCAACTGGGAGACTGTACATTGAGCTCACAGCTGCCCTGTCACAGTGAAGAGGAGAGTAAAGCCTTACTGGACTGAGCCAGCACCCGTGCATGGAAGAAGTATTTGCACTAGACCTAGAAAGAGGGAAATCGCTTATCCCAACTCTGAACTTGACTTTCTTGGCAAGCCTCACCACTACAGGCTAAAGTGCTCTGGGGTTCTAGGCAGACCTCAGAAAGGCAGTCTAAGGTGTAAGGACTGAGGTTATAAGGCAACTGCTAGTGCTGATATGGGCTCAGAGCCATAGGATTACGGTGACTCATTATCTAGGAAGAAACCAACTGAGGCAGCTAAGAAAGTACTTGCACCACTCCTTCCCCAACACTAGGCAGTGCACCTCCCAGCAACAAGAGATTCCTTCCTTCTGAATAAGTAGAGAAGAGTGAAGAGTAAAGAGTACTTTTTCTTGCATCTTGGATGCCAGCAAATCCACAATAGAATAGGGCACAAAACAGAGTTGCAAGGTCCCCATTCTAGACTCTACCACATATACAACATATCTAGACACATACCAGTCCAAAAAGGAACCTGTTGCCTTGAAGGGAAAGACCCAGATATGGCAAGATTCATCACCTGCTGACTAAAGAGCCTTTGGGCCCTGAATAACCAGCAGCAATACCCAGGTAGTATACCATGGACCTTGGGCTCAAAATGTGCTACTTCAGATGTGACCCAGAACTTTGCAAGCTATGTTGGCTATGGAGAAAGTTTCCTTCTCTTTGAGAAAAGAGAGGAAAAAGTAAAGGGGACTTTTCCTTGCACTTTAGGTACCAACTCAGACACAGTGAGGTAGAACAACAAGCAGTCTCTTCAGGTCTCCAAGTCCATGCCTAGGCTCTCAGATAGCACTTCTGGAACTTCCCCTAAGTCAGAGGGGAACTCACTGCCCTAAAAGATGAGTCCCAGGCTTGGCAGAATTCACCACGAGCTAACTGAAGAACCCATGGGCTTTAAGTGAACATCTGCAGTAGCCTGGCAGAAACTTTCATGGGCCAGTGGTGTAGGTAGCCACAGGGAGAAAGTAGAGGGAAGAGCAAGAGCAAGAAAGTCATTGCATTGTGGTTTAAGTGCCATCTTAGCTGCACTAGAATGGAACATCAGGTAAAACTCTAAGGATTTTTACTTCAATTCCTGGCTCCCAGACAGCATCTCTGCACCTGCTCAAAGCCTAGGATAATGTGCCATCCTGTAGGGAAGGACACATACGTGGCAGGCTTCAGCACCTACTGATAGTAGAGCCCTTGGGCCATGAGTGAACATAGGTGGTAGTCAGGTAATGGTTACAGTGGGATTTGGGTGAGACCTAGTGCTGTGCTGGCTTCAGGTGTGACACAGTACAGTCCCAATAGTGGTGGCCATAGGGGGGCTTACATCACCACACCCCAAGTTTCAGGCAGACCACCAAAAAGAGAGAGAGAGAGACCTCATTTTGTTGGGGGAAAAGTAAGGAAAAATAACAAGATTCAGTGCCTGGTAATCCAGGGAATTCTTCCGGATCTTATCAAAGACTACCAAAAAGCAACCTCTATGAGACTGCAAAAACCAACAGGATTATTGGGTTTTGAGAACCTGTTTCTTCAAATATCTGAAAAGCCTTCTCAAGAATGACAGGTAAAAACAAGCCTAGACTGTTGTATTAGCCTGCTTTCATGCTGCTGTAAAGAACTCCCCCAAACTGGGAACATATCCTTCAAACATAAAGGAAAAATAAGGACTTTTCCAGACAAACAAAAGCTGACAAATTTCATCAACACCAGAAATGTCCTGCAAGAAATGCTAAAGGGAGTTCTTCAATCTGGAACAAAAGAACATTAATGAGCAGGAAGAAATCTGAAGGTACACCACTCACTGGTAATAGTAAACCCACAGAAAAACACAGAATATTATAACACTGTAACTGTGGTGTGTAAACTACTCTTATTCTAAGCAGAAAGAGTCAATGTTGAACCAATAATAAATAATAGCTACAACAACTTTTGAAGACCTAGGTAGTATAAGAAGATCTTTATGATAAATAACAAAATGTTAAAAAGCAGGGGGAATAAGATAAAGTATACAGTTTTTACTAGTTTTCTTTTTGTGTAATTCTTGTTTGTTTATGCAATCTATGTTATGTTGTCATGAGTTTAAAACAATGGGTTATAAGATAGTATTTGCAAGCCTCATGGTAACCTCAAATTAAAAAGATACAATGTATACACAACAATCAAAAGCAATTAAAAAAAAAAAACCACCAGAGAAAACCACCTTCACTAAAAGAAAGACAAGAAGGAAGAAAAAAAGGAAGATAAGAAAAACAGAACAATCAGGAAACAAATAACAAAATGGCAGGTAGTAAGTCTACTTACCAATGATAACATGGAATGTAAACAGACTAAACTCTGTAATCAAAAGACATTGGGTGGCTGATTAGATGAAAAACTAAGACCCGGTGATCTGTTATCTATAAGAAACACACTTCACTTGTAAAGCTACAAATAGACTGAAAGTGAAGGGATGAAAAAAGATATTCCATGATAATAGAAACCAAAAAAGCAGGAGTAGCTATACTCATATCAGACAAAATAGATTTCAAAACAAAAACTGTAAGAGACAAAGACGGTCACTATATAATGATAAACGGGTCAATTCAGCAAGAGGACATAGAAATTTTAAATATATATGCACCCAAAGCAGGACCACTCATATATACAAAGCAAATATTATTAGAGCTAAAAAGAGACATAGACCTCAATACAACAATAGGTGAAAACTTCGAAACTCCACTTTCAGCATTGGACAGATCTCCCAGACAGAAAGTCAACAAAGAAACATTGCACTTAATCTCCACTACAGAACAAATGGACCCAACAGGTATTTACAGAAAATTTCATACAATGGTTGCAGAATACACATTCTTTCCCTTGGGAGATAGATCATTCTCAAAGATACATTAGGTCACAAAACAAATCTTCAAACATTCAAAAAAATTTAAATAATAACAAGTGTCTTCTCTGACCACAATAAAAGAAAACTACAAATCAATAACAACAGGAAGTTTGAAAACTATACAAACACATGGAAATTAAACAACATGCTCCTGAATGATCAGTGGGTCAATGAAGAAATTAAAAGGGAAATTGAAAAAAATTATTGAACCAAATGATAATAGAAACACAACATGCCAAAACCTATGGGATGCCATAAAAGCAGTACTAAGAGGGAATTTTGCTCTTATACGTGTCTACATCATAAAGAAGAAAAATGCCAAATAAATAAGTTACCATCACATCTTAAAGGAATAGAAAAAGCAAGAGCAAACAAAATCAAAAATCAGTTAAAGAAAGTCAAGAGCAGAACAGAGAAAAATACAATTCTAATAAAAAATACAAAAGATCAAAAAAAACCCCAAAAAGTTGTTTTTTAAAAAATTTAAAAAAATTGACAAAACTTTAGCCAGATTAAGGAAACACAGAGAGAAGATGCCAATTAATAAAATCAGAGATGAAAAAGGAGACACTACAAATGATACAGCTGCAATTTAATGGACGATTAGTGGATAATATGAGTTGCTATATGCCAATAAATTGGAAAATCTAGAGAACATGGATACATTCTTAGACACATATAGCATACCAAAATTGAACCATGGAACCACGAAAGACCCAGACTATCCAATGCTATCCTAAGCAAAAAAGAACAATGGAGGAATCACATTATCTGACTTCAAAGTACATGAAAAAAAAAATTGTAACCAAAACAGCATGGCAGTGGCATAAAAACAGACACATAGACCAATGGAACAGAATAGAGAACCCAGAAAGAAATTCACACACCTACAGTGAAATCATTTTCAACAAAGGTGCCAAAAACATATCCTAAGGAAAAGACAGTGTCTCCAGTAAATGGGGCTGGGGAAACAAGATATCTATACACAGAAGAATCAAACTCAACCACTGTCTCTTGCCATATATAAAAATCAAATCAAAACAGATTAAAGACTTAAATCTAAGATCTCAGACCATGAAACTACTACAAGCAAACGCTGGGGAAACTCTTCAGGATATTGTACTGGGCAAAACTTTCTGGAATAACACCCCACAAGCACAGGCAGCCAAGCAAAAATGGACAGATAGTATCACATGAAGTTCAAAAACTTCTGCACAGCAAAGGAAACAATCAGCACAATGAAGAGACAACAAAATGGAAAAAATTATTTCCAAACTACCCATTTGACAAGGAGTTAATGACCACAATACATGAAAAGCTCTAACAATTCTATAGGAAAAAATCTAATAATCTGAGCAAAAAAAAAAAAAAAAAAAAAAAAAAAATGAGACAAGGCCAGGTGCAGTCACTCATGCCTGCAATCCCAGCACTTTGGAAGGCTTAGGTGGGGAAATAACTTGAGCCCAGGAGATAGAGATTAGCCCGGGCAACATGACAAAACCCTGTCTCTACAAATACACACACACACACACACACACACACACAAGCCAGGTGTGGTGGCCCATGCCTCTTGTCCCAGCTACTCGGCAGGCTGAGGTGGGAAGATAACTTGAACCCAGGAGGTTGACGCTGTACTGAGCCAAGATCCTGCCACTACACTCCAGCCTGGGTGAGACAGTGATACCCTGTCCCTCCTCTCCCCTAAAAAGGAACAAGATTTGAATAGACATTTCTCAAAAGAAGACATAAAAATGGCAAGCAGGCATATGAAAAGGTCGTGAACATCATAGATCATCAGATAACTGCAAATCAGAACTACAATGAGATATCATCTCACCCCAGTTAAAATGGCTTCTTCCAAGAGAAAGGCAAACGCGGATGAGGATGTGGAAAAAAGAACCATCTATGCTGTTAGTGGGGATGGAAATTAGTACATCCACCACTGAGAACAGTTTGGAGGTTCCTTAAAAAACTAAAAATTAGGCCAGGCGCGGTGGCTCAAGCCTGTAATCCCAGCACTTTGGGAGGCCGAGACCATCCTGGCTAACACGGTGAAACCCCATCTCTACTAAAAAACTACAAAAAACTAGCCGGGCGTGGTGGCGGGCGCCTGTAGTCCCAGCTACTGGGAGGCTGAGGCGGGAGAATGGCGGGAACCCGGGAGGCGGAGCTTGCAGTGAGCTGAGATCCGGCCGCAGCACTCCAGCCTGGGCGACAGAGCGAGACTCGGTCTCAAAAAAAAAAAAACAAAAACAAAAAAACAAACAAAAAAAAAACCTAAAAATAAAGCTATCATATGATCTAGGAATCCCACTGCTGGGTTTATACCTTAAAAAAAAAAGGAAATCAGTATATTAAAGAGCTATCTGCACTCCTCTGTATGTTGTAGCACTTTTCACAATAGCCAAGATTTGGAAACAACCTTTGTCCATCAACAGATGAACAGATAATGAAAATGTGGTACCTATACACAATGGAGGACTATTCAACTATACAAAAGAATGAGATTCTGTTATCTGCAACATGTATGAAACTGGAGGTCATTATGCCAAGTAAAATAAGCCAGTCACAGAAAGACAAACATTGCATGTGCTCACTTTTTTGTAGGATCTAAGCATCAAAACAGTTGAACTCATGGAGATAGAGAGTAGAAAGATGGGACGAGAGGATGGCAAGGGTAGTGGTGTGGTAGGGGGGAGGTGGGGATGGTTAATGGGTACAAAAAAGTTAGAAAAAAATGAATAACACCTAGCATTTGGTAGTACAACAGAGTAACTATAATCAACAATAATTTAATTGTACATTTAAACATATCTAAAGGAGTATAATTGAATTTTTTGTAACAAAGTATAAATACTTGAGGGGATATATACTTGATTTACCCTGATGTGACTATTATGCATTATATGACTGTATGAAAATATCTCGTATACCCTATAAATACATACATCTACTCTGTAAGCACAAAAATTAAAAATTAAAAAATTAAAAATGTAATAAGAACATTAAATAACGACATAAACAAAAAATAAATTTAGGAGAGCGGTTACTTTTTGAAAGGGAAGAGCATATTGGGGTAACATATGGGTAAAAAGTAGGCTTCAACTGTATCCCTGTTTTATTGCTTCAAAAAGACTCAGCAAATATGGAAAAAAAATAACAACTGTTAAAGTGGATGGTTTATTTTTAGGTTCCAGATTATTAGATAGAACATAAAATCTCTCATAATATCATCATCCAGATTTTACCATTGTTAACCTTACAATGCATTTTTTCTAGTTTCTCTGTGTTTTTTCCTTGTACTCTTACCCTCTGGGAGTGTGTGTGTGTGTGTGTGTGTGTGTGTGTGTGCGCGTGCCTGTAGTTAATTTGCATCTTACAGTTTTGCACATTAATGTCTTCACATAACATCATATAGTAAGCATTTAAGCATTTGATCAGATTGTTGAATAATTTCTAAAATATGTTATTTATTAGTTAGATGCTACTACCTGAACATTGATATATAGGCATTTTAATACTTGCCAATGTTTCACAGCTTAAATAAACAAAAAATGATCATTTCTGATGTTCATCTTTAGCTCCACCTCTGAATAGCTCCTTGGGATATATTCCTTGTATGGAATTGCTAAGATAGATATAAATATTTTAAAGGTTTTAGTATATATTTTGCTAAATTGATTTTGACAATACTTAGGCCAATTGGCATTCCTATTAGCAGAAGGAGTATCCACACTCACCATCATTGAGGATTATTATTTTTAAAATCTCTGTCAAATATATATCTACATAGATATATATCTATATATCTCACTTCAATTTTCATTACTTTGATTACTCATTAAGTTTGACATGATTACAATGTCTGTGTAAACTGTTTTCTTTTCATGTCATTACCACTTTTCTATTAGAATATTCATTTTTCTTCTGAGTTTTTCAGTCTTTTTCTATTTCCACATATTCCTGTTCCAACACCACACTGCTTTAGAAAATGTTTCTTTGATACATTTTTATATAAGCAAGCATCCTCTATTTTTCTAATTCAAAAATTTCTTGGCTGTCTCATGTTTAAAAACTTCCAGATGAATGTTAAAATTATTTTCCCAAGCTTTAAAAATCCTGTTGGGATTTCAATCTGAATTACAGTAAACTTACATCTGAGTTTTGAAAATCTTGGCATGTTCATAGTATTTAGTCTTCCTATTCCAGAACATGTTATTCTTCTACATTTACGTAAATCTTGTACCTCTCCCAGTAAAGTTTTGTAATTTTGTTCAGCTTTTTTTAATTGTTTCCAAGTATTTTGTGTATTATATTGCCTTGTAAGTTAATCTTTTTTGCCTACACTATTTTCTACCTACTTACTATCAGTTTTTAGGAAATCTCTTTAGTCTGTCCATATATTTTGCATACAGGCACTTTACTGAACTTTTTCATTAATTCTAATGTTTTGTGTAGAACTTTTTAGATTTTCTAAAATCTATGTGGGTATTTCTTTTTACATGTATTGGATTTCTACACCAGTATTAAACAATTATACTGATGTAGCATGCTTATCTTGTTACTGATTTTATTATAATGTCTCTAGTGTTTCACTGTTATGGATGATATTGGTTATTGTTTTTATTTGAATAAAATAATAAGGACCTATTCTTTCATGCCCAGTCTTTTAAAAAACCAATGTTTTGTCTTTTTCATCAGAAATGGGTGCTGAAATTCAGAAAATGCCTCTGTGGACATCTATTGGGATAACCGTATAACTTAGTTTTCTTTTGACCTATGGATGTGATATAGTAAGAGACTTTCTAATGCAGTCATTTTGATATTATTGAAATCAGTTATATTGGTGATATTATCATCATTTTATTTTTCCATATTTTATTTGCCTAGTAATTTATTTGGGACTTTATTATTTTAAATGAATCAGTCCTTAAATTACCTGTGCTATATTTGGCAAGATTTTATATCAGGGTTCTATTAGCTTCAAGAAAGCATTCCATGATTTTTTTAAATTGGATATTTATGTACCCTTTGAAAATCTAAAAAAACATAAATAATGTCAGGGAATTTGTACATAGTGTCCCAATAGAATATAAACTGCAAAAAGGATTTTTGTCTGTTTTCTTTACTAGTTTATCACTACTATCTAGTGATAAACTAGATATCTGCTGCAGGGTAAATATTCAGTAAATATTTATTGAATGGATGTAAAGTAATGAACAGACTCCCCAGACATTTCTTGGAATTGTTTGGAAAGTTTCTTTTTGTTCCAGTTTATCTCATACTTTGCTTTACAAAGGCATCACATAGACACACACATGCGTGCTCTCTCTCTCTCTCACACACACACACACACATACACACACACGCACATACTTACCTCAAAAAAACCTATTTTTTACAAATGGGATTACATCAAGCTAAAAAGCTTCTGCACAGTAATGGAAGCAATCAACAAAGAGACAACCCACAGGAAGAAAATATCCCCACAAGGGATTAATAACTGTAATATATAAGGAGCTAAAACTCCATAGCAAAATAATAAATAATTCTATTAAAAATGGGCAAAAGATCTTAATTAACATTTTTCAAAATAAGACATAAAATTAGACAACAGGTACATGGAAAAATGTTCAACATCACCAATCATTGGGGAAATGCAATTTAAAACCAAAATGTAATATTATCTAATTCCAGTTAGAGTGGCTTTTATCAAAAAGAGAGGCAATAACTAAAGGAATACATTGGATTTTTTGTAATACAAAGGATAAATGCTTAAGGTGATGAATACCCCATTTACCCTGATGTGATTATTATGCATTGCATGTCTTTATCAAAGTATCTAATGTAACCCATATATATATATATGTGTGTATATACTGGTTACATTAGATACTTTGAGTATATATATGTGTATATATACAAATCGTATATACATATATATACGTATATATGTGTGTATATATATACATATATATATATATCCCTATTATGTACCTGCAATTTTTTTAAGACAGGCAGTAATAAATACTGGAGAGGAGGTGGATAAAGGGGAACCTTTGTACGCTGTTGGTAGGTATGTTAATTAGTTCAGCTACTATAGAAAACAGTATAGATATTCCTTTAAAAAACTAAAAATAGAACTATCATATGATCCAGCAATCCCACTGCTGGATATAATATATCCAAAATAAAGGAAACTAGTGTGTCAAATAGATATCTGCACTCCCATGTTTACTGCAGGTCTATTCACAATAGCCAAGATATGGAATCAACCTAAGTGCTCATCAATGGATGAATGGATTAAAAAATATGGTACACATACACAATAGGATTCAGCCTTAAAAAGAACTTAAAGCCTATTATTTGCAGCAGAATGGATGAAACTAGAGGAAATTGTGTTAATTAAAATAAGCCAGGCACAGAAAAACAAATATTGCCTGTCCTCACTCATGTGTGGAAGTCAAAAAAGTATTGATCCAATAGAAAGTAGAAGGATGGTTACCAGAGGCTGGGAAGGGTAGTGGGTAAGGGGGAATAAAGAGGGACTGGTTAATGAGTACAAAAGTACAGTTAGATTGAAAAAGTAAGATACAGTGTGTGGTAGAACAATAGGGTGAGTGTAGATAACAATAACGTTCTGTATATTTCAAAATATCTAGGAGAGTGAAATCAGGATGTTCCTAACACAAAGAAGTGATAAATGCTTGAGGTGATAGCTTTTCTGCTTTCCTTGATTTGATCATTATACATTGTATGCTTGTATCAAAATATCACATATAAAACTACTATGTATTCATAAAAATAAATTTGTTGAATGTAAAAAATTATTTTTAGAAAAATCAAGTATAGATGCTACTAGAAAAACCATATATTTTACTTAAATTTCCAACTGATATTAAGAACAATTTTTAAAATGTTGTGTTTTCTATTCTTAAAAGTTATGACTAGGCTGAAAATTATATTTTAAGAAAATTTTCAAGTTAGCATTTCAATGTTTCAGTGATAGACATAATGAATTGTTAAAGTCTCAATTTAAACTGAACATGTAGTTCATGCTGAGGATAAAAGCTAAAAGCAATTTCTTTTCTGAGTCTCTTAATATTTTCCAGAATATATATATATAAATATGTAATTAATTTTATATATAATTTTACATATAATTAATTTTAAGCAGCATGTCCTCAGCAAAACACTATGCTAATTTATATTAACTATTAAATACTATGTTAATTATATTAATCCACAAGTGACTTGAGGATTCTGGTGTTAGATATCAATGATCTATGGTATATTTCGCAGATACAATAGACCAATTATTTATTTGACCCTGGATAATATGCAGTACTTCCAAATGTAGGGAAACTGTAATTGAAAAGTACAGAGCAACCAAAAAATAAAATAAACCTACAATGTTCTCTGTTGGTGAACTAGAGAATATGTGATCAGAAAGAAAATTTTCAACTATGTTTCTTCATTTTTAATTCAGTTTAATTCAGTTTTGTGTCTGAATTTAATTATGTTCTGTTTTTATATCGGTCAGTTCAAAATTATGTAAATTAATAGGGCAAATGTCAAAACGTTAACGGTTAATGCAGCACATCCTGTCGCATGGCCTTGAGTAGGCACGATGTAGTCTGGCCTTGTTATGGGAGAATAACAATAGAGAGAGAAGGACTATTTATAGACAATTTCAATGAAGGTGTTTGAAGAGGAAAACAGGTGGTATTCTGAAAAAAAGCAGATTGCTATTCTCCTTCTCTTTTTCTCTAATTTTCAAATATCAGCCGAAGTTCTCACAATTGAGCAAGTTCATTGCAATTTATTGGCAAAAATAGGAGTTGCTATCCTGAAACTAACTCTAAGTCCTCTTCTAAAGAAGGTTGATACATATCCACAAAGATTGAACTATATCCCCACAATACTTTTATTCCTTTTCTCCTTAGTAGTATACCATAAATTTTGATTGAGCATATTGAACACTTAGAATAAATAAAATATTTCTTAGCTTCCTTTGCAGTGAGCTTTGGCCATGTAACTATACTCTCACCAGCAAAATGAAAGTGGCATCATACAAAATGTTTGGGAAATATCCTTAAAAGGGAGGAGGCATCCTTCTTTACTTTTTACATAAGTGTCGTAGGTTAGAGCTGTTCGGCAAACATTTTGGACAATGAAGTTGAAGATACACATTGAGGATGGCAAAGAAATTGTGTATAACAAAATCTATATTCCCCAATAGATTTATGAAGTTCTCCTCCATGTGCCAGACTGCCTGTCTTATAATCAACTATGTTGTTTTTTTTGAGTTATTGCTATTTTGAATCTCTGCTACAACTAAACTTAAACCTAAATGAAAAAAGGACTATTAGGGTAACAATTTTCAAAAAGACTATGAGTGGGGTCCTCTCAAACAGCATGTGAGTACCCAATAAAACAGCCAACCAAGATTGTTACTTATTACGTGTACTTGAAAAACTGAAAAGTATACAAGAACAAAATGACACTATCAATCATTATGAAGTTATAGAATTACATTTTTCAACTACTTATGAACACATTAACATACTTAGGATGTCTGTAAAATGCTGCCAAGGTGTCTCCATTTATTCACCTTCTCTTCACAGAAACAGAAAACTAAAACCATTTAATAAGTAGCAATTCTCTGCTATTTGAATATACATATATGGAGGCAGTATAATGAGGGAAACTGGAATCAGGTGATCAGGTTCCTAGTTAACTAATTCTGAGACCTTAATCAAAGCAATTAAATAATCTACATCACCTTCCTCAACTGCAAAATGGGAATTACACCTGTCCTACCTACTACAGAGGGTTGTTGGGAGAATTAAATGAAATAATGTAAATGAAGATGCTTTTTAAAGCATGGAAATAATAAACAAATGTAAGGGCATGAACTTACTGTCCAGATTACTGGAGGCAGCAAACAATTTTCACAAACAAATTGTCCGTGTAACCAAATACACTTATCTGACTCTCGTTAACATAAACAACACTGTAAAAGGCTCAACTGTAACATAAATATTACATATATTCAAATACTAGCTTGAAAATATTCAGCAGGTTGCCCACCAATATTTAACAGTGAGATGCAAATGATTGAGGAATCAGGTATTTTCAAATTTAACGTTGTTTTTTCCAGGTTTATTGACGTATGACTGACAAAAAAATTGTATATATTAAATATATAACAACATGATATGATATACATGTGCATTGAGCAGTAATTGCCACAATCAAATTAACTAACACATCCTTCACCACACACAGTTACTATTTCCACAAGTGTGTATGTATGTGTGCAGTAAGGACAGTTAAGCTCTGCTGTCCTAGTAATTTCAAGTAAACAATACAGTATCATTAATTATAGTAACAATGTTTTACATTACATCCCCAGAAATTATTCATCTCATAACTGAAAATGTGTTTCCTAACATCTACCCATTTTCCCTAATCCCCAATTCCTGGCAACCACCCTCTTAAGGCACTCCAGATTGTCTATTATGCTAAGTGAAATAAGTAAATATCTATATAGTCTCAGATGAAATCTTAGAAATAAGATAAGTAAATTTCTATGTTCTTGTTGATGGTAAGATTTCCTTCTTTTTATGGCTGAATAATATTCCAGTGTGTGTGTGCCTGTGTATATAGTGTATATGTATATATATGTGTGTGTGTATGCGTGTGTATATATATACCATACACCATATTTTCTTGAACCTAAGTATCATGCATTGATGGACACTTAGGTTGTTTTCATATCTTGTCTATTGTGAATAGTGCTGCAATAAACATAGAAGTGCAGATAACTCTTTGAGATATCAATTGTATATGTACCTGGAAATTAGAATCCTGGATCATAAGATAGTTCTATTTTTAATTTTTTGGCATAATGGCTGTACTAATTTCCATTGCTGCCAACTGTATACAGGATCCCTTTTTTTATACTCTTGCCAACACTTGTTATCTCTGGTCTTTTTGTTAATAGCCATCCTAACATGCATGAGGTGATATTTCATTGTGGTTTTGATTTTCATCTCTCTGATGATTAGTGACATTGAGCACTTTTTCATATATTGGTTAATCATTTGTATGTCTCCTTTGGAAACATGTTTATCCATGTCCTTTACCCATATTTTAATCAGGTTATTTTTGGTTTTTTTTTCTATTTAATTGCATGAGCTCCTTAAATATTTTGGACATTAACCTCATAGGAGATAGTTTATGGTTGGCAAACATTTTCTCCCATTCCATAGGTTGCCTCTTTATTCTGTTGATTATTTCCTTTGCTGTGCAGAAGATTTTTTAGTTTGATGTAATCTCACTTGTTTTTTGTTTTGGAATTTTTTGGGGGGGGGGGTGGGGGGGCTCTTGTTGCCTGTGCTTTTTGTGTCGTATCCAAATAAACATTTTCAAACTCATTGTTAAGGAGCTTTCCCTCTATGATTTCTCCTACAAATTTTATTGCTTCACATCTTACATTTAGGTCTTTGATATATTTGAGTTAATTATTGTATATGGTATAAGACAACGGTTCAGTTTATGCTTTTGCATGTAGATATCCAGTTTTAGAAACACCATTTTTTGAAGAGACTATCACTTTCTTACCGTGTGTTCCTGAAACCCTTGAAGATTAGTTGACCGTATATACATGGGTTTAGTTTTGGACAATCAATTCTGTTTCATTGGTTTCTGTGTCTTTTTTTCACTGAAAGTATCATATTCCTTTTATTACAATAGGATTGTAATAAAGTTCGAAATCAAGAAATGTGAGGCTTCTAGCTTTGTTTTCCTTTCTCAAGACTTCTTTGGTTATTTGGGGTCTTTTGTTGTTCCATACAAACATGAGGATGGTTTTCTCTTTGTCTGTGAAAAATACCCTTGAGACTTTTGTAGGAATTGTGTTGAATCTGAACATACTTTTGCATAATGTAGGTATTTTATTAATATTAAGCCTTTCAATTCATAAACATGGAATATCTTTATATTTATTTGATTTCAATTTTTTATCAATATCTTATAGTTTTCAGTATATAGATCGTTCATCCCCTTAGTTAAACTTGCTCCTAAATATCTTTTAATTTTTTTAATATTTATTTTATTGAAATGAATCTGAACTTGACGTGAAAGAATAACTGATTTCAGTTCTATGTTTTCATTCTTTGTTTTATGTAGGTACATGAGATAGTTTGATACAGGCATGAAATATGAAATAATCACATTATGGTGAATGGGGTTTCCATCCCCTCAAGCATTCATTCTTTGTGTTAAAAACAGTTCAATTATACTTTTTAAGTTATTTTAAAATGTACAATTAAATTATTATTGGCGATATCACGCTGTTGTGCTATGAAATCATAGGTCTTACTCATTCTTTTTATTTTTTGTGCCCATTAAGCATCCCCAACCCCCGCCCCCCAATTCCTCTACTAGCTTTTGCATCTTTTGGTAACAATTCATCTACTCACTATGTCAATGAGCTCAATTGCTTTTAATTTTAGATACTACAAATAAGTGGAAACATACGATATTTGTTTTTCTGTGCCTGACTTATTTTACTTAACATAATGATTACCATTTTGATCCATATTATTGCAAATAACAGAATCTCATTATTTTTACAAGAGTAATTCATTGTATATATGGATCAGATTTTCTTTATCTATTCATCTGTTGATAGATACATAGGTTGCTTTTAAATTACGACCATTAGGAATAGTGCTGGAACAAACACGTAAGTGCAGATACCTTTTCAATATACTCATTTACTTTATTTAGGTAGATAATGAAAAGTAGAATTACTGGATTCTCCAAACTGTTCTCCATAGTGGTTGTAGTAACTTACATTCCCATCAACAGTGTACACGGCTTCCGTTTTCTCCACCAGCATTTGTTATTGCCTGTCTTTTGAATGTAAGCCATTTTCATTGGGGTGAGATGATATTTCATTGTAGTTTTGATTTGTGTTTATCTGATGATCAATGATGAACACCTTTTCATAAACCTGTTTGCCATTTGTATATCTTCTTTTGAGAAATACTCATTCAAATATAGAGTTCATTTTCTGATTGGATTATTATTTTTTTTCCTATAGAGTTGTTTGAGCATTTTATATATTCTGGTGAGATGGGTAGTTTGCAAATATTTTCTCCCATTCTGTGGGTTGTCTCTTTACTTTGATTGTTTCCTTTGCTGTCCAGGAGCTTTCTAAGTTGATTGGATTCCATATGTCCCTTCTTGGTTTGGTTGCCTGTGATTGTGGGGCATTACTCAAGATATTTTTCCACAGAACAATGTACTTGAGATTCTTCCCAAAGTTTTCTTGCAGTAGGTTTACAGTTTGAGGTCTTAGATCTAAGTCTTAAATTCATTTTCATTTGATTTTTTGTATATAGCAAGAGATAGTGCTCTAGTTTTACTCTTCTGGAAATGGATATCCAGTTTTACTGGCACCATTTATTGAAGAGACTGTATTTTCCTTAGTGTATGTTTTTGGCACCTTTGTCAAAAATGACTTTAGTGTAGGTAAATGGATATGTTTCTGGGTTTTCTATTCTGTTTCCTTGATCTATGATTCTGTTTTTTTTTTATTCCAGTACCATGCTGTTTTGGTTACTACAGCTTTGTAGAAAAATTAAAGGTCACATAATGTGATTCCTCCATTTTTGTTCTGTTTGCTAAGGATAGTTTTGACTGTTCTGGGTCTTTTGTGGTCCTATACAAATTTTAGGATTATTTATTGTATTTCTGTGAAGAGTGTCAGCTGTATTTTTATAGGGGTTGCATTAAATCTCTAGATTACTTTGGAAAGCATGGGCATTTTAATAATATAAATTCTTCCAATCCGTGAATATGAAACTCAATCAAAACCGCTCAACTACACGGAAACTGAACAACCTGCTCCTGAATGACTACTGGGTACATAACGAAATGAAGGCAGAAATAAAGATGTTCTTTGAAACCAATGAGAACAAAGATACAACATACCAGATTCTCTGGGACACATTTAAAGCAGTGAGTAGAGGGAAATTTATAGCACTAAATGCCCACAAGAGAAAGCTGGAAAGATCTAAAATTGACACCCTAACATCACAATTAAAAGAACTAGAGAAGCAAGAGCAAACACATTCAAAAGCTAACAGAAGGCAAGAAATAACTAAGATCAGAGCAGAACTGAAGGAGATAGAGAAACAAAAAACCCTCCAAAAACTCAATGAATCCAGGAACTGGTTTTTTGAAAAGATCAACAAAATTGATAGACCGCTAGCAAGACTAACAAAGAAGAAAAGAGAGAAGAATCAAATAGATGCAATAAAAAATGATAAAGGGGATATCACCACCGACCCCACAGAAATACAAACTACCATCAGAGAATACTATAAACACCTCTACGCAAATAAACAAGAAAACCTAGAAGAAATGGATAATTTCCTGGACACTTACACTCTCCCAAGACTAAACCAGGAAGAAGTTGAATCCCTGAATAGACCAATAGCAGGCTCTGAAATTGAGGCAATAATTAAGAGCCTACCAACCAAAGAAAGTCCAGGACCAGATGGATTCACAGCTGAATTCTACCAGAGGTACAAGGAGGAGTTGGTACCATTCCTTCTGAAGCTATTCCAATCAATAGAAAAAGAGGGAATCCTCCCTAACTCATTTTACGAGACCAACATCATCCTGATACCAAAGCCTGGCAGAGACACAACAAAAAAAGAGAATTTTAGACCAATATCCCTGATGAACATCGATGCAAAAATCCTCAATAAAATACTGGCAAACCGGATCCAGCAGCACATCAAAAAGCTTATCCACCATGATCAAGTGGGCTTCATCCCTGGGATGAAAGGCTGGTTCAACATACGCAAATCAATAAATGTAATCCAGCATATAAACAGAACCAAAGACAAAAACCACATGATTATCTCAATAGATGCAGAAAAGGCCTTTGACAAAATTCAACAGCCCTTCATGCTAGAAACTCTCAATAAATTCAGTATTGATGGAACGTATTTCAAAATAATAAGAGCTATTTATGACAAACCCACAGCCAATATCATACTGAATGGGCAAAAACTGGAAAAATTCCCTTTGAAAACTGGCACAAGACAGGGATGCCCTCTCTCACCACTCTTATTCAACATAGTGTTGGAAGTTCTGGCTAGGGCAATCAGGCAAGAGAAAGAAATCAAGGGTATTCAGTTAGGAAAAGAAGAAGTCAAATTGTCCCTGTTTGCAGATGACATGATTGTATATTTAGAAAACCCCATTGTCTCAGCCCCAAATCTCCTTAAGCTGATAAGCAACTTCAGCAAAGTCTCAGAATACAAAATCAATGTGCAAAAATCACAAGCATTCTTATACATCAGTGACAGACAAACAGAGAGCGAAATCAGGAATGAACTCCCATTCACAATTGCTTCAAAGAGAATAAAATACCTAGGAATCCAACTTACAAAGGATGTAAAGGACCTCTTCAAGAACTACAAACCACTGCTCAGTGAAATAAAAGAGGACACAAACAAATGGAAGAACATACCATGCTCATGGATAGGAAGAATCAATATTGTGAAAATGGCCGTACTGCCCAAGGTTATTTATAGATTCAATGCCATCCCTATTAAGCTACCAATGAGTTTCTTCACAGAATTGGAAAAAACTGCTTTAAAGTTCATATGGAACCAAAAAAGAGCCCGCTTTGCCAAGACAATCCTAAGCCAAAAGAACAAAGCTGGAGGCATCACGCTACCTGACTTCAAACTATATAAAAGGCTACAGTAACCAAAACAGCATGGTACTGGTACCAAAACAGAGATATAGACCGATGGAACAGAACAGAGCCCTCAGATATAATACCAAACATCTACAGCCATATGATCTTTGACAAACCTGACAAAAACAAGAAATGGGGGAAGGATTCCCTATTTAATAAATGGTGCTGGGAAAATTGGCTAGCTATAAATAGAAAGCTGAAACTGGATCCTTTCCTTACTCCTTATACGAAAATTAATTCAAGATGGATTAGAGACTTAAATGTTAGACCTAAAACCGTAAAAACCCTAGAAGAAAACCTAGGTAATACCATTCAGGACATAGGCATGGGCAAGGACTTCATGTCTAAAACACCAAAAAGCAATGGCAACAATAGCCAAAATTGACAAATGGGATCTAATTAAACTAAAGAGCATCTGCACAGGAAAAGAAACTACCATCAGAGTGAACAGGCAACCTACAGAATGGGAGAAAATTTTTGCAATCTACTCATCTGACAAAGGGCTAATATCTAGAACCTATAAAGAACTCAATCAAGTTTACAAGAAAAAAACAAACAACCCCATCAAAAAGTGGGCAAAGGATATGAACAGACACTTCTCAAGAGAAGACATTCATACAGCCAACAGACACATGAAAAAATGCTCATCATCACTCGCCATCAGAGAAATGCACATCAAAACCACAATGAGATACCATCTCATACCAATTAGAATGGCAATCATTAAAAAATCAGGAAACAACAGGTGCTGGAGAGGATGTGGAGAAATAGGAACACTTTTACACTGTTGGTGAGACTGTGAAGTAGTTCAACCATTGTGGAAAACAGTGTGGCAATTCCTTAAGGATCTAGAACTAGAAATATCATTTGACCCAGCCATCCCATTACTGGGGATATACCCAAAGGATTATAAGTCATGCTGCTATAAAGACACATGCACATGTATGTTCATTGCGGCACTATTCACGATAGCAAAGACTTGGAATCAACCCAAATGTCCATCAGTGACAGACTGGATTAAGAAAATGTGTCACATATACACCACAGAATACTATGCAGCCATAAAATAGGATGAGTTCGTGTCCTTTGTAGGGACATGGATGCAGCTGGAAACCATCATTCTCAGCAAACTATCACAAGAACCGAAAACCAAATACCACATGTTCTCACTCATAGGTGGGAATTGAACAATGAGATCACTTGAACACAGGAAGGGGAACATCACACACTGGGTCCTATTGTGGGGAGTGGCGAGGGGGGAGGGATAGCATTAGGAGATATACCTAATGTAAATGACGAGTTGATGGGTGCAGCACACCAACATGGCATGTGTATACATATGTAACAAACCTGCACGTTGTGCACATGTACCCTAGAACTTAAAGTATAATAAAAATAAAAAAATAAAAAAATAAAAATAAAAGAAATATACAGTTGGCAAATAAGCATAAAAAACATGCCAAGCATCAGATATCATCTGAACAATCCAAATTAAAACAAGAATGAGATATTACTATGCATCTATTAGGGTTGCCAAAATCCAGAACACTGACACCAAATGTTGTCAAGAATGTGGAGCAACAGGAACTCTCATTTAATGCTGGTGGAAAGCAAAATGTTATAACCACTTTGGAAGACAGTTGGTTGTTTTTTACAAAGCGAAGTAAACCTTTACCATATAATCCATCTGTCATATTCCTTGATATTTACTCAAAAAAGTTAAAAACTATGTCCACACACAAAGCTGCACATGGATGGTTATAGCAGCTCTTTTCATAGTTGCAAATACTTGGAAGCAATCAAGATGTCTTTGAGTAGGTTAATAGATAAACTCTTGTACATCCAGATAGGACTGAAAAGAAATGAGCTATGAATCCATGTAAAGACATGGAGGAAACATAAGTGCATATTAATAAGAAAAATAACCCAATCAGTAAAGGCTACAAATTGTATGATTCCAACTATATGATATTCGGGAAAAGGCAAAACTATGGATACAGTAATATGATCAGTGGTTTACAAGGGTTGAGGTGAGGGAGGTGTAAATAGGTAGAGCACATAGGATTTTTAGGTCAGTGAAACTACTTTGTACAATACAATAATGGTGGATACATGTCATTATAAATTTACCAAACCCATAGAATGTAAAACGCTCAAGTGAATCCTAATATAAATTATGGACTCTGTATGATAAATAGGTGTTAATTTAGATTCATCAGTTGTGACAAATTTACCACTCTGATCATGGGATGTTGAAAGTCGGGGAGACCATGCATGTGTGAGGGCTGGAGGCATATGGTAAATATCTGTACTTCCTGCTCAATTTTTCTGTGGATCTGAAGCTTCTCTAAAATTGCATATTTTTAACTGGTAGCTAATGGAAGTCAACAGAATACATAAAAAAATATACACCATAACCAAGTAGAATTTATTCCTGGAAAGCAAAGATAGTTCAATATATAAAAATCAGTCAGCGTAATGCATCAAATTAACAAAATTAAAAGGAAATAAGCACACAATCATGTGAATTGATGCGGAAAAATATTTGACAAAATTTAACGGCCTTCAAGATGAAAACCCTCGACAGTCTAGGAATCAAACATCCTCTCAATGATAAAAGGCTAAAAGTTTTTCTTGCAGGACATGGAAAAGGGCAAGTATGCCCTCTTTTTCCAGTTGTGCTTAACATGGTACTAAAAGTCCTTGCCAGAGCAATTAAAAAAGAAAAAAGAAACAAAAAATCTCCAAATAGAACAGAAAGAAGTAAAATGATCTCTGTTTGCAAATAACATGATATTTAGTAAGCCCTAAATATTGCAAACACACATACACACACACACCAGTACATACACAAATGCCTTGACACACACACTCAACATTAGAACTAATAAAAGGATGCAGCAAAGTTGCAAGATGTAAAATCCACACTCAAAAATCACTTGCACTTTTGTCCACTAACAATAAAATCTGAAAAGAAAATTCAGAAAACAAGTCCATTTTCAATAGTTTCAAAAACTGTAAAACACAGAAATGCACTTAACAAAGGAGGCGAATTACTTGTACACTAGAAACTACAAAACGTGGCTGAAGTAATTTAAAGAAGATACAAATAGATGAAAATATATACTGTAACATTGGAGTGAAAGTGTTAATAATCTTAAAATGTCAATACTACCCAAAGGGATCTACAGAGTCAAAGCAAGACTTATGAAAATCCCAAAGATGATTTTTGCAGAAATATCAAAATCCATGCTAAAATTTACTTGGAAACACAAGAGACAGCAAATGGCCAAAACTATCTTGAGAAATAAGAATAAAGTTAGAGGACACACATTTGTTGATTTCAAAACTCACCACAAAGCGATGGTAATCAAAAAAAAATGTGCTGCTAACATAAAGACACACATGAGCCAACAGAACAAAACAGAGAGCACAGAAATAAATCCTTGAATGTACGGTCAATTGATTGTCAACAAGGATGCCCAGACTATTCAATGAGGAATAAGTAGTCTTTTCCATAAATGGTGCTGGGAAAACTGATCTCCATATGCTAAAGAATAAAGTTGGACCCTTTAGACAATATGCAAAAATTAACTCAAGGGGATCAAATACCTAAACTTAAGGGGTACGACAATAACACTCTTAGAGGGAACATTTGAGAAATGCTTCATGATGTTAGATTTGGCAGTGATTTTCAAGATATGACACCAAAATTACAGGCAACAAAAGAAAAAGTAGGTAAAGTGAACTTCATCAAAATTAAAAGCTTTGTGCCTTGCAGGACATTATTAAAACAGTGAAAAAGCAACTCATAGGAAGAAATAAAATATTTGCAATGCAAATATCTGATAAGAGATTGGTATCCAGAGTATATAAAGAACTTTTACAACTCAATAACAACAGAAAACAAACAAATTAAAAACCAGGAAAGGACTTGAATAGAGGTTTCTCCAAAGAACATATAAGCACGTAAGACATTCAATATCACTAATCATAAATGCAAATGAAAGTCACAGTGAAATACCTTTCATAACATTTAAGATGGCTACTATATAAACAAAAGCAAGAAAACAGAAAATAACAAGTGTTGAGGAGGATATGGAGCAACTGGAAACCTTGTGCACTGTTCATGGAAATATAAAATGGTGTAGCTGCTGTGGAAAACATCATGAAGTTCCTGAAAAATTAAAAATATAATTACTATATCATCCAGCAATTCCACTTCTGGGTATATACCCAAAGGAATTAAAAGCAGGGTCTTGAAGATATATTTGTACATCCATGTTCAAAGCAGCATTACACACAATACTAAAACATGATAACAGCACAGGAGTTTATCAAAAGAACAATGGAAAAGCCAAACATGGTATACACATACAGTGGAATATTATTCAGCCTGCTCTTCCTGAAAAAAAAGGAAATTATGACACATGCTACAACATGGATGAAACTTGAGTATATTATGCTCATTGAAATAAGCCATTCAGGACAGGACAAATATTGTGTAATTCCACTTACATGAGGTATCCAATGTAGTCAAGTTAATAGAGACAGAAAATAGAAGGGGGGTTGTCAAGGACTAGGGAAAGGGGAAAATGGGAAGTTAATGTTTCATAAATATAGAGTTTCAGTTGGGGAAGATGAAAAAGTTCTGGTGATGGATGGCTAATGTTTTACAACCATGTGATTGTACTTATTGCCACAAAACTATACAATTAAAAACAATTAAAATGTTAAATTCTATGTCATATATGTTTTACAATAAAAAATAAAAAGATCAGTGGTTAGCAACAGTACTCTAATGTGTTTGATGAGAATATTTTCAAATATTTCTGAAGTTTTCACTTAAATACCAGTAGGATCAAAATTCAAAATCCTATTGTTAGAGATAAGGTTAATGTGCTGCACTCAATGTTATTCAGTGAAACAGAAAATTTAGATGTCAGGAAGCCCACAATCACATACTAATAGAAGTGTTATTGCCCAGTTATTAAATATTAAAATCTTTCAATGCTCTATTCAAATTTCTCTTCATTTGTACTCCCTAGACTGACATGAAGAAATTTCTTTTACATCTAGAGTGTCAATTATGATTTATATGTAGATGACTCACAAATTTATGTCTTCACTTATCTCCCTGTGAGCATTTATTTCATGTCTCAAAGCCACCTGAAACCGGATTTGTCCAAGACTAAATTCATGACCAGCAACTCTGTACTTTTTTATCTCCTATTCATCCAATTGAGTAAGCCATAAAGCCAGGAACTTCACTCCTCTTTAGATCCTATATTCTATTATGAGCTCCCACACCACCAGGTACTTTTTGGTACCATTTATCTCAGCACTTTCACATACATTTCTGTATTTGATGAATGTCTGTCTCTTAAACTAGACTGAACATTCCAGGTGAAGAAATACTTTATTTTTGCTTATAATCAGATTCTTAAAATACAGAACAGTGTCTAGTATATAAGGGTTTAATAAATATTCATTGAATCAATAAAACTTTAAGCTTTGTACTCATAACCAGGAAATGGTGTGATATTAAAAAACTTAAAAATGTAATTTCTCCCCATCCCATCTATATGAAGATGAGGGTTGTTTACCTAGCAGAGTTACTGGGTTGCAGTTGGACACTCACCTTGAGATTACTGTGGGTATTATTTTTAGTTTCGGGTCTTTAGGTCAGTGTCATAGTCTACATTTAACTGAATTTCCTGAACATTTGTAACTTGTCTAGTGCAATCATTCCTGTATGTGTTACCTCCCATTAATACAACTCCAACTACAATGTTCAGTACCTTGGTAGGAGAATATAAAATACTTGATGCTCACAAGTCAGAGTGGAGGTGGGGATCATGTGGATAATGACAAGAATGGGGGAGTTTATCTTAGAGCTCAAACTCCATGGATTCAAGTCCTGCTTTTGCTATTAGTTTCAAATGAATTTAACACCTGAATCTGTTTCCACATTTGCAAAAATAGACACAGTAGTAAAAATACCTTGGCTCTGGAGAACCAAACACCATATGTTTTCACTTATAAGTGGGAGCTGATGAGAAGTAAATGATTAGAACACATGACACATAGTAAGGGGTAACAAAACGCACTGTGGCCTGTGAGGTGGGGCAGGATCGGTGTGGAGGAAGAGCATCAGGAAGAACAGCTAATGGGTGTTGGGCTAATACGTGCTGGGCTTAATTAATACCTGGGTGATAGATTGATCTATACAGCAGTCCACCATGGCACACATTCACATATGTAACAGACCTGCACATCCTGCACATGTATCCCGGAACTTAAAAGTTGATAAAAAATAAAAGAAAAATAAATGTCATGGTATAAACTTGAAATTAAAAAAAATAATTTTAGTACAAATTTGTTGTGAGATTTATAAGTGAAAATGTCCCCCAAATTATTTCTTAAACTGTAAAATGATACACATGTACATAATTATTCCAATGTGACTAGGGTTGCAGTAAATGCTAAAATAGCAAGGTGGGTGTGGAGGAGGTAGTTTCTGGCAAAGATAATTTGTGGGTAACTGCTTTTTACAGTGCCTTTTTGTCTTGTTTTTAAAGTGAATAAAGGAGTGGTTGTAGCAAAGACATATTTTTTAAAAGGTAGGAGCACTTTAAATATTCTCTTTAACCAATCCCTTTAAAGCCTGTCCTTGTACTACGTTTCAGCTTCCCAGAAATCCCAAACTTCCTCACTGTCTTTCACTCTCCTCTCTAAGGACCTGACAGTAACCAGGTGAGCCGCATGGTTTCCTGCAGGGCCGGTTTTTACATCATCTTATTGTGGCGCAGCACTGCCACGTGTGTGCCCTACTGTGAGGTCTCGCGCCCTCAGCAGTACATAAAGCGGGACAACACAGAGCATCCCAGTTGCACCAGGCATCCTGGCCCGAAGTTTCCCAACTCCGGGTGGCTAGAGGCCCACTGCTTTCCAACTTCCAGCTGAGTGGGTCAGTCCCGAGAAGGGAGAAGAGGCCGAAAAGGAACCATGAACGTCTATTTACTCCTAGCGAGCGGCATTCTGTGTGCCTTGATGACTGTCTTCTGGAAATATCGCCGCTTTCAGGTAATGGCGAATGTAAGGGAGATTTGAATTAGATGAAGCTAGATGAGTATATGGACTGGGGAGTGTATATGTAAGACAGTAAAATATAGTAAAATGAGAGGTAAGGGGAGATCACCTCATTTCTCTTTTTCGCTCAAAGGAACCCCAGACTTTTACCCCCTCACTCCCGCAATTCCTGTATTCTGACCAGTGATTCGACAGTTGTGGTCTCTTCTAAAAAGTCCCAAGTCCCTAAGTAATGTGGTCAGCTTTTCACTCATTGGAGAGGAAAGTGCAGTTGTCCGTGCCCATTCCCCACCACCATCTCCCACTTTAAGAATCTTAAGATTCTCTTTCTTCTTTTGCTTCTCCTCCCCTACGTGTCTGTTTGCTAATCTCACCATCTTTATTTTACGGCGCTTTCTGGGCATTCACAAATAATTCGAGTGTCAATGTGGATTTCCTGGTGTTAAAGTCACAAGTGAGGTGCTCTTAGATAAGAGCCAAAGACAGGGTTCATATGTTTACCTACTAGGGTGCTCAGGAAATGTAAGGAAAGGATATGGAACTTTGGCACTAACGACTACTTTCGTTTTTGGTTTTTTTTTTTTTTTTTTTTTCTGTTTTTGGAAGAATGTATTTTTGAATTAATGTAGCAATTCAATACATTTTTAATCTCTACATATTAGGGGAAATCAGTTTATTTTTGGTAACCAAGATTAAACAAGTTGTTTTTCGGTAGTTTGGAAATTGCTTAATTCGATAAACCACATATGTATAATTCCCTTCCTTTACAGAGAAACACTGGTGAAATGTCATCAAATTCAACTGCTCTTGCACTAGTAAGACCCTCTTCTACTGGGTTAATTAACAGCAATACAGACAACAATCTTTCAGTCTACGACCTCTCTCGGGATATTTTAAATAATTTCCCACACTCAATAGCCATGCAGAAGCGCATATTGGTAAACCTCACTACGGTGGAAAACAAACTGGTTGAACTGGAACATATTCTAGTCAGCAAGGGTTTCAGAAGTGCATCAGCTCACCGGAAATCCACCTAAAAGCGTACAGGATGTAATGCCAGTGGTGGAAACCATTAAAGACACTTTGAGTAGATTCATTTGATTGTGTGTTTATACTAAATGAATTATTTTTTTAAGAGGGAGTGGATGCCAAGTCAGATACAAAAAAATCCAGATACTTCCCAAATTTCTTATTTATACTTTAAGTAATTGATTCCATATGGCTAAAATATACTTACTGGGGAAGGAATGGAAGCACAATAGTGAAAGAAAAACAGTTCAAAAGTTTCTTAACAATAAAAAAGTGACAGTAAACAAACTATAGTTGAGATATAGTGATTTTAATTTCACTCAACTGTGAAAAAGTTTTCATTAATGGTTCACAATACAATACCATAAATTATCTCCAAGTTTGCATTAAAGTAAGTGGGATTTGATGGAAATGTTTTCCATTATGTGGAACGTTATTTCTTGCCACTGTTGAATATGAGTAATAATAATAAAAACCACCACTGAGCATCCTACAATATGCCAAGCACTCTATTAAGATCTGTGCTTTACACACTTGTGAAGACAGTGACAAAAACTTTTAACTACTCTTTGTGGTCAGCTTTTGAAAAGGATTTCTTTCCCTTCACACTTCCCCCAGTTAGATATTCTTTCATTAAAAATGCCCAAATCTTCCCTGAATTTCAAAAGTCACCTATAGAAAATTGCACACCTTAAATGGCACCAAAACGTAGTGGTAGAATGCATGTAACATAATGTGGATTAAAATTAAGGAAAAGTATTTCTAACTTCTTGTTAGCCATCTATTTTCAAATATTATAAAATCTGGTATAACTAAGGAATTAACAATCTCTTGAAGTTTACTAATAGCATTTGACCTGTCTTCAAAGAAAACCCTCAGAATGGGCTGGGCACGGTGGCTCACACCTATAATCTCAGCACTTTGGGTGGCCGAGGTAGACAGATCATTTGAGGTTGGGAGTTCGAGACCAGCCTGGCCAACATGGGGAAACCCTGTCTCTACTAAAAATACAAAAATTAGCTGGTGTGGTGGCGGGCACCTATAGTCCCAGCTACTCAGGAGGCTGAGATAGGAGAATCACTTGAATCCAGAAGGCAGAGGTTGCAGTGAGCTGAGATCATGCCACTGCACTACAGCCTGGGCAACAGAATGAGACTCTGACCCCCAGTCTCCCACCGAAAAATAAAGGAAAAAGAAAAAGAAAACCCTCAGAATGTGAAACACAATTTCAGCTTATACATTCATACATAACTTACAGAGGTGGTTCAATTAGAGGCCTACCTGTTTACCTACCTTCATGTCCCCTCCCCCTAAATAAATTACCAGTATAAATTAAACAAAGGCCTTAATTTCTTACTCCTTTCATCTTCAATCACAAGGAAGATAAAATGTTTTAAAATGTGTAAGAAAAATTATTTCTTCTATTGTCACTCATTTGCCAAGCACAAAAAGCTAGCAGCAGTGTATGTGGTTTTTAAACTTCTTTGGGTCACAGGTTTCCTTGATATTCTGATAAACCTATGGACTCTCTCCCTAGAAAAATGCATGTACATGTACACACAGAAAATGTTCCATATGATTTTGGTTTCATATGTTTCCTGAAGCCTAGGTTAAGAAATTTAAGAATTGATGAAAAGTTCTTTACATATGTAGGCAGTGTTTATCATCATAGGCTATGATGCTTAAACCAGTTGTCAACAATATATAATCAATAGATAAAGCTCTTAGTGATATATTTAATTATCCTTGGTAAGAAAAGTAGGACACAGGATTTTCTAATTTGGCTTTGCTAATTCTTGGCAAGTTTGACAAGTTTATCTTCCAATAGTATGTAAGTTATCACCTGTAAGTAGTAACTTATTCATGCAAGACAAAAATCACTCTATCAGCCGTGTATTACAATCATAAAATGCTAGAATTGATTAAAGCCATTTTCTCATTAACATTTAAGTCCATATGCTATTTGAAATTAAACCTATATTTCAGAGAGTATAATGAACAACTCTTAATTTTGTGAAACACAGTAGAAATTAAATGGGTCATAGTTTTCTTCCAGATTACCTAAGGAGGGAAGATTGTGTATGGGAAAAGAGGTACTCAAAACTCAATTTTCTAGATTTATCACTTACGGGCTGTAGGATCCTTATTTTTCCATCTTATTTCACTTTTTATAACGAACATTAATGACGAAGTTCATATAGAAAACATGAGCTATAACAAATGCACGAAGTTTTTAAACATATTTGGATAGAAAGTATTAAACTACAGTCCTCTTATAGTATATATAGTCCATTTGTCCATATATTTGTCACGTTTCTAATTAAGTGAGGCCGTCAGTTTTAACAGTTTCTTTTAAATGTACTGATTTATTTCCCACCCATATTTGTGGAAAAGAAAGATTGTATATTAAGAAAATACAAGTAAATAATATTCTTAAACTTGTGTAATAGAAAATATAACTATTCTCTAAGAAATTAGCTCAAAATAAAGCCTCCAATGTATTAAAAAAGCATATACTATTTACAAAGATATAATTGTGAAATAGAGACAGCTATGTGTGTGTGTGTTATACAGATACATTATCTAAAAAGAAATATAATAAGCACATGGCTGAGCATTAAGAGATTCACATTTTTATATTGCATTCCTGCTTAAATGTGAAAAAAATCACACCATCATGAACATAGTAAGTACATTTTCCTATTCAGTTAACATACAAATAAATAAGTTTCCCCCATTCTAAAAAAAATCACATTATACAATCCTATATTTTTTTCAATGAGATCTCATTCTGGTTTTCTGCTGCCACTAACAGTAGGTATTTCATGGTCAGCCTCTGTTTTGGGATCTACCATGCCTTTATATCTCTCCCCACGATGTTGTTCCAGGTATGGACCCCAGTTAGAAGCTGGTCTGCAGCAACTTATAAGGCGCTGAAATGCAAAAACAAAAAATCATTGTCTTAGAATTTAAGTGCTACAATCTATAAACAATCTAATATTGAACTGTACTTTCATTTAAATTGTTTCTTTACTAAAAATAAGAATCATAGAAAACTAAAAAGTGATCATCTAAATTCTTAATGCACAGTTTACCAAGAAAAAGGTATAATCAAATGTTGCTAGTTGTTAATAGAAGTATATTAACTACTAAACCAAAATAACTGAGCATGTAAATGATTTCAAAACAAGGTGTGTGAACCCATTAGAGTAACAGAGTGACTACTCTGTACCTTCACTGAATCAGATATTTCTATCCTGGCCTTAGGATGAGGACAAGCTGAGGATCTAAACCAGTGTATAGCTGGGATGTGTTTCAAGAACAAAGGAAATGGGAGTTCCAGGATCAAACCATTGATTTGGATCCATCGTTGTATGGACTTAGAAATTTATTTAAATCTAAGACTGCTGAGCCTACTTTGTCATTGTCCTACTGAGATGTCATGATGAACTTCATACCCCTAGACCTCCATGGAAGAGGGATGACTCAGGCTCTAGATTGGGTTCAAGATATTTACCAGGCTTATTCCAGTATAAAAACACTATTAGGATGTATATTATAGCCAGATGAGGTTTAAAAGCAGTGACTATGGATATAAAGCAAACAGGTCATTTGCTTTGTGACATCTTCAGGGACAACTCAACATAGGTATAGATATCATAGCTGTCATATGCTAAGCACTGTAGAAAGGCCAGAGGATACAGCAACAAATACTACCAGGCTTTCCCCACAATGAGCTTATAGTCTAGCATAGAGAAGCACAGCAAATATATAAATACTATAATACCATATTGTGCACTAGTAACGGATGACTGTGTCAGGTATAGAAGTAGCCAAGAGGAAGGAGTAATTAATTGTATTTCATATAATTTCATATTACCACCATGTGAGTAAATTAACCTCCATTTTGATCATAACTACTTTGTATAAAGTATAAACAATTTTAATGCACTCACTTGAAAGATGTTTCCTTTAGCCTGAATTATTTTTATGATAGCCATAATTGGAATCCAAATAATGCAGAAAATAATCATACACCAGCCTAGAGCAACTCCCCAGTCAGGGTATGGAATTGTGCCATAATTAGGTCTATGGAATCGCACCAGTGACCAAATAAATATCGCCTGCCAAAGTTAAATATGCAAAGACAAAGCTAAAGATTAGACGTTATTGCACTGATGATTAGCAATTTGATTCTGTTCCTCAGATGTGATTTATCAAAAATAATTAATATGAAAATATATTCAAATAATTGAAATAATCAGGTAACAAACCAGAAGATAACAATATGGAATGAACCAAAATAAATAACTTTTATTTTTACTTCAAATAAATTTTTCCAAAATTAACACCATCATATATTTATAAATCCAAATACTTGTTCAACATATATTTCAATAAAATACTTGACCATATATCAGACTGAAAGTAAAATAATAACTGAAATTTTCTGTTACTGAGCTTTTCACTTTGATTTATAATAGCATGATTTTATTCTATGCCATAGATTAAATCTACATGCCAGCATATAGATTAATACAATGAGAATGTGAAGTACACTTTAGTGGGCATGCTTTTCTCCTTGCTTAGGAACTGCTTCTATTCTTTCCCATTGCACAAAGCTCCCCTTTTGACACATCAAAAACACATATGCATTTACACACACTATTGATGAGCATTTACCAAAGCACATTTCACTTTCAGCATCTTACTGAGGGAAAAACAAAAAACAAACAAACAAAAATCCTCAATATATGTTTAGGAAATACAGTCAAATCTGAATGTTAAAGATGAACACATTTTAAGGCCAAGTTAAAATAAATCCGAAATGTTGAAGCATTAAAACTAATTAATTAGAAATTGGTAAAGCAAAACAAAACAAAACCCAATAATTATCAAAGAGTTTCCTTAAATTTAGCTGTCTTTGTTTTACTAAAATCAGTGAGAAAACAATAAATAGACCTATAAGTTTAATTTTAAAATTAAATGGCTTAGCTCCATTAATTTAATTACAGTAATTTAAATATATTTCACAGTTACTATAAATGTACATAACTACAAAAGAATCGATGAGGGATAGGGGAGTCCAATACACATGACTTTATAGAATATAGATGGCAATTTAAATCATTTCATATGTAATACTTTTGCATTTTAAATTAAATTCAAGTGTCAAACTTACATAATCATTGAATATTAGCTTGTTAAGAGATCCAGCTAAACCTTCTAAGTTTACAAGGGGGTTTATTTTATTATGGAGACTTGTGAAATAAAAATATTTAGCATCATTTTCAAAATCTTTTAGCAAAAATATGGAGTATCCAAATATTTTAATTCAGCATTATCTCGTTCCAAACTGCTCACCTTTTGAAAGTGATCTCATAATGTTAAAAAATGTAATCCCGGCCGGGCGCGGTGGCTCAAGCCTGTAATCCCAGCACTTTGGGAGGCCGAGATGGGCGGATCACGAGGTCAGCAGATCGAGACCATCCTGGCTAACACGGTGAAACCCCGTCTCTACTAAGAAATACAAAAAATAGCCGGGCGAAGTGGCGGGCGCCTGTAGTCCCAGCTACTCGGGAGGCTGAGGCCGGAGAATGGCGTGAACCCGGGAGGCGGAGCTTGCAGTGAGCTGAGATCCAGCCACTGCACTCCAGCCTGGGCTACAGAGCGAGACTCCGTCTTAAAAAAAAAAAAAAAAAAAAAAAAAATGTAATCCTCTCTACAAACAAATGTGATACTTTAGATTTGAAGGAAATCCTGGATATAATTACTTAATGGCCTTTTCTAGGAAAACCTTTGAAGCATGAAGGCAATGAGAACCAAAATAAATCTATGAAGCTTTGACACTGCCTCACCCCACCACCATTATTTCTAGTCCATAATCATTCTCCATCCAGTGTAGTGTTTATTTTGGTGCTCAGCCATTTACTGTCCTGAGATGTTATTTGAAGATTTTAAGTTGATAAGTTATGTCTCTCGAGTAAGACATACTTTTGCTTTACCTCAGCTCCTAAATAGTAATAATTATTGAATTTATTAACATAAACCATTGCCCCTATTGACACAGGTAAGTTTCTTTTACTGCTTTCATCTGTCAAATACCTCCCTCATTAAGTGATAAAATATGGATTAAAATAGGACTGTTGTTTCTCAGCAGTCACTATATTTAAACTGAATTCTTTAAGGGAGGATCTGGGCCTTATGCATCTTTGTTTTTTCTGTGCCTGGCAGAGAGGTTAGGAATATTATTGATGGCTCAACATATTTTTTTAGGGAATGAGCAAATACATGTTTTATTTTCATTTTTTCTATTGATAAATTTTAAATTATTGATAACTTTTACATCCATATGAACCTGTTTATGTTCTCAAATGGTAAATGTTTAAACTGATGGCCTCAGAATAATACTGCAAAGGCATTTTTAATTTAGGCAACTTGGAGGCACCAGCCATAAATACTGCAAAACTTGAAAATCATTCATTTATAAAATTAATTTGCATTTTGTCTTCAATGTGAATTATTAAGTTCATCTTGGAATGTATGTATTATTGAAACCAAGTTCATGGTATATTATTACTTACAATCAAAAGGATAGGCGTAATGACAAACCAGCAAGCTCTCCACCATAGCCAGAATATCCACCTCTTTGCGCCAATCATCATTTCTATATCCTCAATGAATCTGTTCCCTCCTAAAGAAAACAAAGAGTACATTGAGTCCTTGCTTATTATCTTCCAGTAACCATTGTGGCATCAATTATCTTTCTGTGTCTAAACATTTTTCTGTACGACAACAATGAATCATACACCTGTAATTATTTTTTCATAACATAATTTTGTCCAGTATATTGTACTTTGCTGTTATAATAGTATAAAAATTAGTAGTATAATTAGGTAAACATAATGAAAATGAATCAAACTAAACTATTTTAATAAAACTGGAAAATAATTTTATAGTTACTATTTACCATAAATCCAGATGATTCCAACTATCTCCAGTATAGCTGCAATTAAAATGCCCCATCCAGCACAGAAGTGGTCAATCAGATGAACCCAGTAAATTCCAGCCTACCAAAAAAATATTAATTACTTCTAAGTATATTTTAATTATTTTTATGATTGATGGGATGTTCAAATTGAATCTATTAATTTGATCTTGACATATGCTCCTTCAATTTCCCTTCTGCTAAAATGTGAAAAGCAATGTTTCAAATGTAAACCCAAATGTGACTTTAAATATCTCAAAAATCTTTCAATCTATACTGAGTCACTGGAAAGAAAATAAGTACTTAAATTTGTTGATTATCAGAATGGTATGCAATGTCTGTATGTTCTGAAGTGGCTGGGAGAAATGTAGTTTGTGTTTAAAGTCTATAATCTTATTGTAACTGAGGTAACTGTCCATTATTCGGCCTCCTCATCTGCAAAATAGACTTACCATAAAAGTAGGAATGGAGAAAAATGGGCTAAAACCCAGAAAACCTTGACCCAAGTCAGACCTGGACTTGTCACTAAGCATCATCTTAAGCTTTGGTTTCTTTAGTTAGGTTATAAAGTATGTTACAACTAATATGTTTCTATGAAAAAAAAAAATGCTACAGTATACCTGAGTCACACAGACGAGACCAAGGAGAAACAAAACCAAGCAGCAGCCCAAAGTTATGGGAACCCTCATTTTCTTCATCACTTTAGGAAATAAATCTTGAATTGTTGTTGTGATCGTTTCTTCAGAGGGGGAGAAATGACGTGTTATATGTCAACTTATTTGCCAATACTGTTAATCACAGAATTCAATGTATGTTAATCAAATTTACAAATATATGTTGAAAATAGACTCTGAGCCCTGTTCCTTGCTTTTAAAAACCCACAGGGTTTTGGCAGTCACCACTTGGTTCTGATGAAAATCAAATGCAGCTCTATTTGCTGTTTTTAATCTGCTTTATATGATTTTTCATTGATAGCAAGTGTAAGGTAACAGTCCCCTGTGAGCTGAATTAGTCTAAAAGGATGAATTCTAGTAGGACTTTTAAATAAGGTAAATATTTGAATAAGTGGTGTGGAAACAGAAAGGATTCTAGGTTTAGAAATAAATGTGTTCATGAAATAGGGAACTGGCTAAGAGTAGAAGGATGTGAGAATGAAAATATCAGAGAATATGTTTGAAATTTTCAAGGACTTTGAAAGTCAACCAGAAAAGTCTGGATTTTATCCTATAAATAGAGTAAACTGAAAATATTGTATGTGAGAGAGTGGTAGGATGAAAATTGTTTCAGAATTTCTCTAGTCTTGTAACCTAGGTAAATCCTTATGTGTTCATAGAAGTATGTGCAAGGATGATCATTGCAGCAGTGTGTGTAATTTTTAAAAAATTGTATATCATTCATATGCCCATTATTATGTCAACAAAGAGATTGTGATTTAATTAGATCTATATGCCTTTGTATCAATGGGATTCATAATCAATGCAAAAACAACTTTCAGAGTCATATGTATGCTATGAAACTTCACATTTATGTGCAAATTTGAAAATGTATATGCTATGTACAGACACGTATAAAATGTATATAAACATGGACAGAATAACATACACAATCTATGGTAAGAGTTGCTTCTAGAAAAAAAATGTGACTTGTATTAGGAAAAGAAAGACAGGACTTCAAATTCACCTGTAACAGTTTATTTTCTTAAAATATCTGAAACAAGTATGATAAAATATTAATGTGTATTCCTTTTGAGTGTCAAGTATTTTTCTGTATTTAAATTTCATTGAAAACAACTTTCAGAAAGATCATTCTGAGATTAACAGCTAGAGGGGGTAATAGGGGTAATAAAAGCACGTTTTCAAATACAGGAAATGCAAAAGAAATATAAGAGGAATATGTTACCTCTGGAAGTATTACTTACCAATTGAAGCAAACTGAGAATCGAGACCCAAAGTTAAAAGCATGAAAAAAAATAATATGGACCAAAATGGACCACCTGGGAGTTGGGCTAGAGCCTCTGGATAGGCAATGAATGCCAAATCAAAACCTATGAAAAATGTATGATATTTTAAATTATTCAAGAATATTCACATATTCACATATTTAAACATGTGAATATTTAAACATTTAAACATATTTAAACATTTAAAACATAAGATAGTAGAAAAATCTCATCTTATTTGGCAACACAATCCATGACATAATTTTTTTTTACCAACTATTTCACATTCCCTTTTTACAATATTTAATTTGGTTGTTTTGTGATATGATAATGTGAACATGTGACATGAATTAAGTTAGCAAATAGACTGCAATGTAAATGGTACATTCCTTACATAAGAAAGTTTGTTTTAATAGTTTTATTTAACTTACCTTATTTTTTAAGATTGACAAAGAATAAAAGCTGTCTTAAATTCCAGAAACATAAATTAGTTCACGTTTTCTTAGCCTAGATACTCTAAAAGAATTGCACTATTAAAGAAAGATATATTTAGGGACTAACTTTTGTTTTTAACCTTCTCTCCAAATGTTTACCCAGAATCACTATATGCATATATGCAAAATCGTATGTAATGAAACTATAAATTAAATCTTGTTTTTCATTTGATGTTACCTTTAACATGCTTTTTAATTTTGTGCCAGTTATATTAATTATGTGATTCTCAGTTTTAAGTATTTTTAAGTTTCTTCGACCTCCCAGAGGACTAACTTAGGATTCATGAAAATTAGCTTTTAGTCTAGGCACTATCACTTCCTAAACATTTGACCTTTTGCTAGATATATATGACATTTCTCTGCATCAATCCTCTTCTCTGTAAATGAGGAGTTAGACACTAGATAATCTACAAGATCCCTGACATTCCGTTATGAATCACCAGTCTTTCCATCATATGATACTAACTATAAACAAAATTTTAATGAAGCATCCCTACTTAAAACAACCCTAGTATTTTTTTCCCCAGGAATCTGTAGCCAGATAATTAAGCATCCCTAGCTAATATCTGTAAAATTAGGGAGTTCACTAAGATTCCTTTAAAGCTAGACACAACTGGAAACTCAAAGTCACTTGACTCTCTCACCTATATGATGTTCATGTGTTTTAAAAATTCAAACCCAGTAATATAATTGCACAGAGGGAATTTGTATATACATTTTGTTTCTTTTATAATGCGTGGGAAGTGCTTAGCAAGGACTAAACAAAATTAAACATCCTATCTTCTTCAGCAATATTTCCCTAATATACTCTTGTTTACATGGATAATCTAAGAATTGTTATATTGTTACAGCAACAAAATTATATAAGATGAAATGAGGAAGGAAATTCAATATTCTAAATCATAACTGTGTTAACTAAATTTCTATAAATTCTAGTGGAGTTTCATAAGTGAGATACGTTGAATTAATCAAACTTGATAATATATAGTATTATATACCTGATTTTACAACTTGAGAAACTTCCTTTCCAGATATATGGGCCATGTGTCCCAATATAGAAAAAATAGCAAATCCAGCAAACACACTAGTGAGACAGTTTGTCAAACAAACTACAATGGCATCAGAGAAGCAGTTGTTTTTGAACTTATTGTAAGATGATAGAGCAACTAAGCCACCCCAAGCCACTGAAAGGGAGTAAAATATCTGAGTGGCAGCATCTTTCCAGACCTATAAGAGAAAATAATTTAATATTTTAAAACATATACTCAATTTTTATTTGTGTAAATACTTCACATAAGCAAAGAATATATTATTAATAACAATGAAATGAACACCCAAATGCCCACTACTCAGCTTAAGAAATAAAATGTTACAGTCTTTTAAATCCTTTTTGTACCCCTTCCTCATCATTATCACCCTTCTACCCACCAGTGGTAGTTGCTATCCTGACTTTTGTGTTCATAATTTCTTTGTTCTTCTTTACATTTAAGTTTGAATGCTCTGTTTTGGAATTTATAGAAAAGTTATCTTAATGCATGTAAACATATACAACATGCCATTTTTTATTAGGTATTGTGAGATTTATCCATCATCAAGTTGAACTATATAAAATGTCCACTTTGTAATTCAAAAGTGAAAGAATATAAGCAAATTCATTTGGCTAAATTAAATATATGTAGTTTTAATCATTCTTTTCCACTTCTTTTTTGTTTGTTTTTGTTTGTTTGTTTTTGTTTTCGAGACAGAGTCTCTCCTTGTCATCCAGGCTGTAGTGAAGTGGTGAAATCTTGGCTCACTGTAATCTCCGCCAGACAGGTTCAAGCAATTCTTGTGCCTCAGCCTCCCAAGTAGCTGGGATTACAAGCATGCACCACCACACCCGGCTAATTTTTTTGTATTTTTAGTAGAGATGGGGTTTCACCATGTTGGCCAGACTGGTCTGGAACTCCTGACCTCAGGTGATCTGACCGCCTTGGCCTCCCAAAGTGCTAGGATTACAGGCGTGAGCAACCGCGCCTGGCCCTTTTCCACATCTTTATTGCCACACTGCATATGTCACAATTTATCCTTTCTCCTGTTGATGGACATTTAGGTCATTCAGTATGTTGCTATTATGGAGCTGTAAACACTCTTGTACATTCCCCATACGTAGGTGTGGAACTGTGATGCCGAAAAGTATATGCATTCCTCCCTTCCACTAAATCTTGCCAAATTGTTCTTTAAAGGGTCGTACCATTTTGTACTCCCACCAGCTGGCTGTGAGGGTTCCCATTCCTCCACCTACTTGCAAACACTTCATTTTCCATATGATTTGTTTTTTTCTGTGAAATTCCTGGTCATGTGTTTTGCCAGTTTTTGGTTTGGGCTGTCTTACTCCGTTTCTAAAATTCTTGATGTAATTTGGATTCTAATCTTTTGACTATTATATATGTTGATTATTTTTCCTCCCAAATTTGTGAGTTAATTTTGTTTACCTTTTAACATTATGTCCTTTGATGAACCAAAGTTTTTGTTGTTGGTTTACTGTAGCTGAAGGTATCCATCTTTGACTATATGTATTATCTTTGATCTCTATTACTTTTAAAAAACAGCTTAGCCCAAGGTTATAAAGGTACTATTCTACATTTTCTTCTAAAGGAATTCAAGTTTTGCCTATATTGTTAACTTTTCAATTCACCTAATATTGATATTGTGCATATCAATACGTGTGATATGTGAATGATATGTGAAATTTCCAACTGATGTTGTTTCCTAAATGGGATATCAATTTTTCAAGGATAATTGATATTATCAATTAAATCAATTAGATATCAATTCTATCAATTGGATTATCATCACTTATTGATCTGCATTGCCACCTCTGCCACATACCAAGTTCCATTTGTTTTTGAATTTATTACTGAGACTATTATCCTGTTCCACTGGTCTATATGTTTTTACCTATGCTAACACCTCACTATTTTAATTAGTATAGCATTTTAAATATTGTTTCATATCTGATAGGACAAGTCCTCTTCACTTCAGATACACCTTGGGGTTTTGGCCTTTTTCTTTTTCAAATAAAATTTAGATCAGTTTTCAAGTTCCATAGAAAACTCTTTTGGGATAGACAGGGGGAGCTGGAAGTGGGTGTGGCAGTCTTGTGTTGTGTAAAAATGCTACTGAATACCATGATGTGTACCTAGGTTGTAGACAAAAGGGAAGAGAAATTCCAAACATAGTTTTAATCTCCGTATCTATTAATCTCATACCAATATACAAGATTATTACATTAGGGATTAGGAAATCGTAATTCAAATTTTATGAATTGGTTGTGTTCAATTGGCTAAAATTGAATCTATGTAAGTCTTAGTTTCATCACTGTAAAATGAGGGAGTTAGAAAAATAATCTTCGCATTGCTGAAGACTCCTCTATCTACAAATTTGTGTGGTTCTCTACTCTCCTGGAGATCTAAATGAAGTTCAGATATTTAAAGGAAAGGAAAGACACCTGATTATGATTCCATGTTTAGAATATATATTGTGAGGAATTTTAAAAAATCTAAGAAAAACAATTGTCATTGCCAGCAAACCCCAAAAAGAAGGAGTTGGGTCATGTTGTGTTGGAGAGTAGAGGGGTGAGAAGATTAAATTGTTTGTCTCACAAGGAGCTTTAGGTTTCACTCTGATTTTTTAAAGATGTTAGAGTCACTGAAACACAGACCAATATAAAAGTGTCATATAAATTTTTCAGAATGATTTCAAGAAACTACAAAACCCAGATATCTTAGGCTTGCAAAAGCCACTAAAAGAATATCAAAGGGGATTTTTTTTTTTTTTGAGACAGAGTCTCGCTCTGTGGCCCAGGCTGGAGTGCAATGGCCAGATCTCAGCTCACTGCAAGCTCCGCCTCCCAGGTTCATGCCATTCTCCTGCCTCAGCCTCCCGAGTAGCTGGGACTACAGGCGCCCGCCACCTCGCCCGGCTAGTTTTTTGTATTTTTTAGTAGAGACGGGGTTTCACCGTGTCAGCCAGGATGGTCTCGATCTCCTGACCTCGTGATCCGCCTGTCTCGGCCTCCCAAAGTGCTGGGATTACAGGCTTGAGCCACCGCGCCCGGCCCAAAGGGGATTTTTAACTAGGCTCAAAGTCATGAGTTTCAAAGAAAATGGTGAATCTGATTCTTAGGGAAAATGCTGCAACTCTAACAAGATAGTATAATATAACAGAAATAATTGAAACAATTGTACATTAGCTCATATTTATATAAAAGCTTACTATTTCCAAGTGCATTAACATAATTTATCTTGTTCAATAGCCTAGCGTGGAGAAGGTGATGAATGCTAAGTTCCATTTTATTTGTTTCTTATTCACCATCCAAAATGGTCTTCAAATTAGGAAGAGATTAACCAACAGGGATAAAAAGAGTGAGGCCCAAGATAAATGAAGAAGCAAATTAGATGTCCTGTGGACACATCAACGTATACTAATCTCCAAGACAACAATAATAAAATTCCATAGATCTAAAATAAGTTAAAGCTATGTGATTAATCATTGAGTGGAAATTATTGAGCACCAAAAAAAGTAACCAAAGACCAAAGATTGGCATTTCAGTTTTCAGAACGGTAATTGTAAATTAAGGACAGATTTCCACAACTAAAAGCTAATACATTTGGCACAGCTTACAAAACAAATTTACAAGAAATAATTACACATCTTCTTGTAAGCATTTAGAGAAGATGGCAATGGTTGGAAATTAGCATGAGTTCCATGAAGAATACTATAGCAAAGTAAAACTAATATCCATTTTGAATAGTACTACTAGCATGGCAGATAATATTAACATAATCTCTCTTGACTTCAACATAAAATTACAGGTTTTTAGTTGAACAGAAGCTTAATGTGTGCTAAGAATGTGATGTGACTAGTAAAAAAGTGAAAGGGCCGGGTGCGGTGGCTCACACCTCGAATCCCAGCACTTTGGGAGGCCAACGCGGGTGGATCGCCTGAGGTCAGGAGTTTGAGACCAGGCTGGCCAACATGATGAAACCCCATCTCTACTAAAAATACAAAAAAATTAGCCAGGCGTGGTGGCACACGCCTGTAATCCCAGCTACTTGGGCGGCTGAGTCAGGAGAATTGCTTGAACCTGGGAGGCAGAGGTTGCAGTGAGCAGAGATTATGCCATTGCACTCCAGCCTGGGCAACAGAGCAAGACTCTGTCTTAAAAAAAAAAAAAAAAAAAAAAGAGGGAAAGTAGTCTAGGCCATACTAATAGAAGCATACTATCTGTAGTACACTTACTGTTAATACTCTCAGCAGTCAAATTTTAAAAGATGTTATATGCCAGTGATACATTCAGCCATTATCTGAAGGTAAAGTTGAAACAGGGTTACCCAATTCTTATTCATGGCATATGTTTAAGTTTTTCGTATAAGTAACAATTTTGGTTATGGAATGCTTACTCCATGTCAAATTTATGTTTTAACTTCACAATTCACTAGACAAAATTTGATAATATTTTGGGAATATTAAATTTTGAAGAAAATTTAAATGTGTATTAGACCATTAAACTTTCAGCAGTAATCTCTAAAGCTACTCTGAGCTTATTCAATAAATCACATAGCCCTAGTCATCAACTTGCAGGTAATTATGCATGAAATATTGTTTTTCAGATTAATAAGTCTGGAATTTTATTGGTCAAGTAGAATCAGTTTATATGAATAAAAATTACTTTTAAAATCCTATTTCTAAAAATTATCTCACTATTAATAAAAGAATATTAATGGCATGTTAAATATTAGCTAAGTCAGACATCCTAGTGGATACAAACTAACAAATTTAACTGTATATTCTTTTGCAAGCTATTACATTACTATATTCATATGGAACCAAAAATGTTTGGCATTTGCTTTTAAGATTTACCTCCTCAGATAATTTGAAATCCAAATTAAGACTCACCTCAGCTTCCCTAAGTTTTGTAAAATTTGACTGTGCTCCAATATAGTATGAAATGCCTTTTGAAGCACCCTCCAGAGTTGCACCTCGTACTAACAGGATGAGTAGGACCACATAGGGAAAAAGAGCTGTAAAATATACCACCTACCAAGAAAAGTAACCAAAAATTAGTAAATTATTTTTAAAATCATGATGTATAATTTTATACAAGTAAAATTATTAGCCAGGTGAGATTAATTAAATAAAATACAGGGGATTTCATAGGGTCTGATGATATACCAAAGTTAGCATAATTTCTTATTTTAGTCCTCACTACTCTCAAGTGATTCATTTCAAAAATACTTTGATGTATTAATCCACATTTCCCAGGTTTATGCTGTAAATAAATAATACATCAGCAGTGATAACTTGGGATCTAAATGGACTGCTCTCATAAATACATCCTTATACATGTCTGAGGAGACTGAATGTCTTCTCTCAGTAAATTACTGCATTGAGGTGAGGAGAGAAATGATTTAAACCCTGCATTGATTAATATATATTCAGTCTTCAAAGAAAAGGAAAATATTTCCTAGCAGATGTTCAAATCCCAGAAAAGCATATTGAAGTGAATACTGGACACCTGTTACTGTTATCCTTACAACTCCCATTAAGAAAGTTTGATAGCACACATACAAGTGCACTGCTTCTGTACTAGATAACACATGGTTCCAGATGAGCAGATTGCCTTTGAGACCAGCTTTGCCTTAATGTGGATAATTTCCTTGATCCGTAGATGTCCTGTGTTTTATAATACATCCAAGGAGACGATTTAAACAAGTCATCCAGAGACCAATAAAAATTAATTACCTGGGTAAATGGACTTCAATGGACTCTTTCAATATTAGCATGAAAAGGAAACCAAGGGTTTAAAAAATGTGGAACTAAAACATTTTGGAAAGTTTTCACTTGATTTGTGATATTCACAGTATTTTTGTAATGTAACAGCATGTCTCATCACAACTTAACATTAACTGAATGTGCTAGATATTGTACTGAGAATACAAAGACAAGATCCCCAGTGATTCCTGTCCTCCACCTTTGAGGAAATATCCATTGACTAGTTGAAAACACATAAACATTTTTTTTCTGGGTATTGTGTAACTGTTCACAGAGAAAATTTCATGTTGTTCTCTTAAATTACCATTATTCTCTCTGAAAGTTTATAAAAGTAAACAATGAAGTGAGAAAATATAACAGAATGTTTTTCAGAAGAGGCCCTTTCACTGAGAGAAAAAGTTCTGTGTCCATTTTGGCAATCTTTAAGAGAATGAATACATAGTTTGTGTGTGTATATAAACATATACATATATATATACACACACACAGACACACACACACATGCACACAAACACACACATTTCTCTCTCTCTCTCTCTCTCTCTCTCCAACTGGGGAATTCCTGATACTATTACTCTATACAGAACAAGAATCTAGACTTTCCAAACCATATATTGCAATATATGATTCCATTCAAGATGCTTCTTTATATAGTAGGATAGAAAATTTAATAATATACTCTTAAACCTCAGAATGCTCTATCAGCTAAGAGTCCATGTTTTTAGGAAATGTGCACCTCTAGTACTAGTTTTTATTTTGTTTGTTTGTTTTGTATTTAGCAATAACAGAGACCCTATGTGTTTACTTAGAGCTTAAAATAACTATTTAGAAAGCTTTTCACACATTTGAATGCTCCCATTATAGAAGGAAAAAAACATGTTTTTGATAATGTTTGATATTGAACTACAATGAAATTGGAAAGCTGCTATATCACTATCTAATGTGTTTTTTCAAGTTACCTTGCCAGAAGACTTGATTCCTTTAAATAGTGCTGCTCCAACTATGAGCCAAGCCAGAAGAAGACAAAGTGCTAAATACCACACAATTACTCCAGTCTCATTCATTCCACTTGACCGTTGGAGCGCCACTTTACTGAAATACATAAGTCATTTTATGATCACAGAATCACTTGACTTAAAGAAAATACATTGAATTTTGTAATACCATTTATCCAGGTGGAAGTTTCATGAATATTGTATCTTATTAATATGTCGAAGTTCGGTGAGCCTTTATTGATAGATACTATCAATATGAAGAGGCACAGATAGTTCATTAAATGGCCAAGCTCTGAATTCAGTTAACCACAGCCAATCCAAAGTTTCAAACCATAGAATAAAAGATCTACTGATTCTTTTAGTTATTACTTTCCTCTATTTCAAGATCTTTTATATACAGAAATTGACTTTATGTCAGATTATTTTATTTTACTATTATAGTATTTTCTCATGTTAAAATAATGAGGAAAACATTTAAAATTATATTAAATATTTCCTCATTCCATACTTATAGATATCATCAAACTCAAATGATCCTGTTATTCACACTTTTTCCACAGACTTTCTGTAAAATTCCAAGATTCTCACTAGGTACATGCATGAATCTAGGATCTTATTTCTAAGCTTGAAGTTTGAGAACATTTGAAGATCCAAAGTTTAACAGAGTTACAAAGGTCATTAACAGTGAATGAAGAAGAGGTCATTTAGCAGTAGAGTCAACAATATTAGGTAAGGGTAATGGATAGATATAGAGTAAGTAAAGAGATCATTTGAAATTAATGAAAGTAAATATAACACTACATATCTATTCTTACCATATAATGACAACAGTAAACAAAACTGCTGAAGAATTACATTTTTTAAAAAAGCAATATTACTCATCACCTAACGATTTATCATTACAACTTGATCATTGTAGTCTAAACTTTGTATGTGTTTTCTTCAAAGCAATTTCCTAACTCATAGCTAATAAGTGCTTAATAAATCATTACAGTGTTGTGACCATTTAATAACTAATTTATAAAAGACACATTGCTGACTATGAGCTAATTTTGCAGGTAGCTACTAGTCACCTGGGATAGGTAGACATTTGAGTTAAATGAAATATAATTTGTCCTGATTTTCCTTTTTATGTGTTAAGGAAGGGGGGTTGATTAATATTTTGTTGTTTTATATAAATTTTAAGATAACATATGCTTAAAAGTAAATCATCTAGTATACTTACTTCCAATATTGTTCACTGGGAAGCTGCCCTGGCTGATAAATTTCACTGCCATTGATGCAGATAAAATTGTTGATGTCTACCCAGCTTTTATTCATTTGGATGATCTCCTGTATTCCTTTATTCACTGTACTCACATTACAGTGAGTTACTAAAGATAATAAAAAATATAGACACAGACATGTACTTAGTTTTAGAAGATTGCTTTCCTAGAAAAAAAGTTTTAATAGTAAAATATTTAAATTATCATCAAAATTGTTACTTGAAAAAAGTGGAGTAGAAACCTTACAGATGGAATAAGCTATGTACATTCAGCATCTTAAAATCTTTTCTACTAAACTAGGAGGGATTACAAAACTGTCTACCCTTTTAAGCTGTGATTGTATTTACAGTAACAACAGATATAGAGTAACAATTGTTTCAGTTGAGGTTTAGTGCGCTAACAAACTTTTGTGTGTAGATTTACCTATCCAACCTATGCATATACACAAATTAAGGCCTTTAAACTTCTCAGTAGCATTAAATATTTATAAATTTATCCTCTGATGTACATAGGTAATTAAAATGGTAATAGCCTACGACATGGATGGTACATTATCCCAAAGATTAGCAACATATGACATGAACAACACCTACAGTCTCCTGAGACACACACAACCATCCTGGATAGTACTTTTCTCCCTTTATCATTTTCTCAGTTTCTCCTCTCCTGCCCAGGACATAGGCCTGAAAGAAGTACTCTTAGGCATGATTTGGCCTTCCTGGCTGCTCTCAGGGATTAACACATTGTATTAATCATTTTTCCAATTATATATGCTATCTTCTGCTTTCACCAGTGACATTTGGACCATTTAAAATCATACCTAAGTTGCTTAGAGAATGATTTGACCCTTCAAGCTTATAAAAAATATATAAAAGAACTATGTGGTGGTTGACAAATTTTACCTATTGGTGATCTGCTACAGTTTTTATCTGACCACGAAGAACAATTTTTCCATGGTAGTTCACTTTGAAAAGAAGCAAACATGTAGTAAAGACTATAGGCAATTATGACATTGTAATAGATTGTCACAAAAATGGATATCAGGACCATTGTAATTCCCACACCTGGAAAGAAAGAACAATTAAAATAAAAACCAAACTCAAGTGAAATTTATTTTGCTAATTTATAAAAAAGCTGATCTCAATTACCACAAAATCTATTTTAAAATAAAAAAGACTATTTCAGGCAGGGTGCGGTGACTCATGCCTATAATCCTAATACTTTTCAAGGCTGAGGAGGGCGGATCACTTGAGGTCAGGAGTTCAAGACGGTTAACATGGTGAAACCCTGTCTCTACTGAAAATACAAAAATCAGCCAGGCGTGGTGGTGCATGCCTGTAGTTCCAGCTACTCGGGAGGCTGAGGCAGGTGAATTGCTTGACCTTGGGAGGTGGAGGTTGCTGTGAGCCGAGATCCACCACTGCACTCCTGCCTGGGCATCAGAGTGAGACTGTGTCTCAAAAATAAATAAATAGATAGATAAATAAATAAATAAAGACTGTTTTAAATGATTTTTTCCTTTTTCTTTCTGGGAGAGTAGGGGCTAATGTTATCTGAGTAATTTTCTTCTAAATTTAAATTTATTTTTATGATTGGCTTTCTGATGCAGTTTCTCAGTTGATTAGAAAGCGTATTAAGGCCAAGGCCAGAAGACTTGTTGTAAGCACATCAAATTCACATAAACAAAAACCCATGTCTATTACATTTTCTTATTAAGCCTGCAAATTCTTGTCAGATCATGCAAAGTCGACATCTTTAGACAAAAAAAAAAAAAAAAAAAAATTCAAAGCTCATATCTTATTTACTCACTGACCAATACAATATTCATCTAGACATCAACATTTTGAAAAGTAGAAAATGAAGCCTCTAAAATAATGACCTGGAGGGATGGTGTACATATATCTAAAACCATGTGTAAAGAAAATTAAATAATTCAGTAACAATCTGAATTTAAATATCCAAAGTTTCCTTAACTAAGTAGTTTCAAAATGCAGTTTAGCATGCTGAATATAACGCCTACGCTTAAAACTAGTTTTTAAGGTAGTTTCTCCACTCTTCCAGAACAATATTCTATTTACCTCACTATGAATTTATTTTTGATGTTGCATTGAAAACAAATAATTTTCAGCAGCTAGCACATACCAAAATGATATTTAATCTTCAGTCAAAAGAGGTAGTTTGATGTTTAATAACAAGGCATTTTTAAGCTTTATCAGCGTCCTATTCTATTAAGAGCATCCAAGAAAAAATAGTGACCTACCCTTCAACTTTTCTGAATGAGGCATTGTAAAAGATATGCAAAGGCAGTAAGACACAGACTACATATGAAGTAGAAGAAAGTTAGAGCCTTTAAACTAGAGCACAAGACTATGTGGTAAAAGAATTCACCAGGTGAAAATGGGAAAATAATGACACCCTTCTAACCGTTCTTGGTGTGCTTTCTAACCCTTCCCATTTCTGCAGCCCATGATAAACAGAAATAAAAACATTTGATTTTTTAAATTCTGCAGTGGCATACTGTACAGCGAAACAACAATAATGCATGTTTTCTTTGCCTTAAATTGTCAGAATTTTAAGCAATTTTTTGTTCCTCACAGTGAAGGTAGCTATATGCACAAATATACAAATAACCATGGTGAAGAAAATGCTTTATTACCAACCTTGAAACAATGGAAGAATCCTCCAAACTGAAACTGGACCTAAGCTAGCAAATTGTCCCAGTGAACACTCAAGAAAGAACAAAGGTAAACCAGCCAATGCTAGCATAATTGCATAAGGTATCAAGAAGGCGCCTAAAAAGGATGAGAAAGAATCAAAGCACTATTATAGCTCAGAGTCTTGATGGCACTTTGACAACCAGCATAACATTTTAAAAGCATCCTGATACAGTGGAATCAGACAGTGCTGGGTTTGGGCCTAAAATTCACTACTTTCTATGAATAAGTAGTTGATTTTTTAAACCTTGGATTTCTTGTCTACGAAATGGGGATGCTAGTATTACCAAATGAGGCTGTTGTGATTACTAAAAAGTGTAGAGTATAAAAAGTAAGCCAGAGGAATTGAGCGATCCCAGGCATTGGAACCAGATAGACCTAGGTTGAAATCCTGGCTAGACCATTTACCAGTTATGTGACCTCCAGCAATTTGTCTAACGTCTGAACCTTCGATTCCTTATAAAAGGGGAGAACAATGCCAACTCAGTTTGTGGTAAGGGTTCAAATACAGGGTCTATGTGAAAACACTTGCTAAAATGCCAGGCACATGGCCCATGTTCAACATTGGTTTTCCTCCTTTCTCCTTTAAAGATAAACGGTATATTTTTAAGACTTGGGGTAAAACTGCTAATGTGGCTCAGAGTATAAGTTACTGCAATTAAGTTTATTATTCTCCAAACAGTCACAAGGTTCTTCACTCAGTATTAGTACAAAATGTATTGGTTTTGTTTGAAGACTCTGAACTTTTGAGAAATACTTGTAGTTAACTTTCAATTTCATAAGGAATAATTCTCCCACACTAGACAATTCACCTCGCCCATACTTTTAACCGTTTATCATTTTCCTTTTTCTTTCTTTCCACTTTTGGGGCATGGTATTTTTCATTAGAAATCATGCCAAATTATAGGTTGAAGCAAGGGCAGAATATTAAGCTTACTAATAAAACATTCCAGAAGTATTGGCAAAGTTTAATAAAGAATGTGGGGATCAGTGGATAAAAATGGGTTTTCAGATTATATACGTTTTATTTACTCATGTTACAGTTTTGCCTCAAGTATTTTTCATATTATGATACTGTAACATCGTACCTAGGAATAACATTTTTTCAACTCTCAAAATGCATTCTACTAAAAATGAGTCTATAAAGTACTTGTTATTTATTCATAGGTAAGTGGTTTACTTTAACACTAACCCTGGAAGTCACTAGACCACAGGGAAAAATATGTTTGTATAAATGTTGCAATACACATACCATCTTTACTACGACTAATAGAAGTTTAAGTCCTATGAATGACAAATATGAAGAAAAAAATTCGGAATATCCCTATTTAACTACAACAATAAACAAGCTTTACCAGCTGAGTGTGAACAGGTATTTTTCTTTAAAAAAGATTATTTTCTTCAGTGTTATACCTGACTTTTCACCTATTATATTATTTTATTATTAATACTATCCATAGATGACAAATTGTTAATATAGTGGCCACAAATTGTCAATACTACAGACCTAGACCTTAAAGTGGTATGACATTTCTCTTTAATAAACTGTTAAAAAGAATATACAGATAAAAATATTTCCAGACTTTAGAAATAACTTTTCAAACCTGACTATATTTTTAAACCTAATTCGCATTTAACAAATTTTAATTTCATTTTCCTCTTCCACTCTTGGATAAAAGAAGGACTGAGAGTGTCTAGATCATCTATTACCCAAATGATGTTATTATAAAAAATTGAAAGCCAATATGGCATATTAAATTTCAGAGGAAATAGTGAAAAATATAATAGCATACAATTAATATTATTTTTTGACTATATTTTCAAAGTTTCTATTAAAACTAGTTTAATATAGTTCCTAAAAATTCATGGCAATTACTGGGCTTATGTATGATGTCAAGGCACAGGGAATTTCTTATTCTAAACATGAGTTACAAGAGGCTCAAAATGATCCAGAATGCTTCTCTTTACCACACTGGACCTTATGACACAGACGGAAATAAAATTGTGATTTCTGATGCATTTTCCAGCTAATATTCGATACCAAGACGACTAAATGACCCAGCTTCTAGATAGGGGAATTCATGCTACTGACACTTAAAGTGTTTAATAAACGGAGTTCCTTTCTTAAGTCTCTGAAGACCACTGTGAATATTTTAATGTGATCAGTTAACAAGAAATGTGATTGAAATATCACCACACAAAATCCTATTATACTAAGAAAAATAATTATAGTGGCACAGTCTCACTGGTACCCAGTTATGAAATATAAGGGCATGCCACCTCTATACTTCTAATAGAACCTGTAATTACAAGTAAATAAAATATGGTGTAAGTGAAAAGTTGTTTGGACATTACTAGAGAATTGTGCAATTCATTTTATTTCCCTTTGTGTGTCACCTCAAAGTTATTTTTCTCTCCTTTTTCTAATTGAGTCTACTCTAATGATCTACAAGGTATACACAGTGGGTTTTTTTTTGCAGGAATAAAACATCAATTCTTGAACTAAGTTATTTCATTTTAGAAGGATCTTCTACATAGTCAGTCCAATTTGGAATACATGTAACTCAATATTGCAGCTTAAAATACTAAAACTTTAATTACTTTTTAATCATCTTTTTCCACACTTAAATCACCAAAATGTAATGCATTTAGTTAAGGAAATAATTTATTTGAGCTTCTTAATAGAACTTATTTTTCTGTTTCTTTCTGATTCAGCTAAAAATTAAGCAAAGCACAACTTGAGTTTGAACAGATTATCACAGAAACATGCATAAATTTGGAAAAGTATGTCATAGTTGAAGATTACGTGAGATCTCAAATCAGAAGCTTAGAAGTGCTAAAAATAAAGCTTTTATCAAGTTTATGTCTGAGGATTTTGTGAAACTAGCTTTCTAACTTGAGCTAGTAGCTCAGACTAATAATAAATTCAATATGCTTATTTCTCATTCTCCCACTAACCCAAACCATCAACTATCATATGCCTTCCTTCAACTCGTAAAACATCCTCAGAGGCCATACAGCACCACACTTAGAACTGAAGGGAAAAGCGGGGGTGGGGGTGGGGGTGAAATAGAATACCTCCACCATTGTTGTACGTCAGATATGGAAATCTCCACACATTTCCTAATCCCACTGCATATCCAACCATAGATAGAAGATAATCCGATTTTTTGGACCAGTTACCACGGTCCTGATTCTCATCATTTTCACCAACATGGAAATTCTCTGATGAAGCCGACACTTTCTGGGGAAGAAAAAATATCAACAGCTTGCCTTTCTACCATTACAAATTCCACAGAAGCATAATTTCACAAATCCATAGAGCAACAGAAAATGGGGGGAAGAAACCCTGAAAACCATAGCTCAGGGGAATGCTTTACAAAGTTGGGAAGATTTCTGCTGATAGCTGCTTTTACTTTACAACATTTACCCCTTAAAATGAGCAAAGTTCTGTAAGTAGATATGTTTAATACTCCATCAGTTGAGATTATCCAAATTTTGGTAAAAATGTTAAATGTGACACCACTGTGAGACACAAATGAAAGCAGACAAATCAGGTTTGAAATACAAAGGTGTTTGTCACACCAGTGTGAGGGGAAAATGAAACTAGACAAATCAGGTTTCAAATACAAAAGTCTTAAAGATGAATTAGATAAAGTCATTACTATTGATATTGTAGCAGATCTTTGAGCAGGATCAAATGTAGTGTCTGCTGGAAGAAAAAGCAAGAATCTATAAACTTTTCTTATGGTTTGATAGTATTGGATGTATCAAGTTAAGGGTAGTTTAACTTTTCTCTGTCTTACAGATTAAAATCAGTGTCTTTCTAAAAGCCACAGAATAATATGCAGAGACAAATAGTCCTGTCTCAGCAGAGGAAGTAGCTCTGTCTCCACTTGGGAGGGAGAGAAGGGACAGGGGTTCTCTCCCAACCTGCTCACTTCTCTGGGGTATGGAGGGTTCCTTGGGTCAATTAAGAACCATGTGTACTTTTGTACTTTCCTCTAGCATATGGACACAGTTAGGAGACGGACAGAGAACAGGATTTTGTGGGTACCCCCAAGGCAGAGGATGAGGTGGCCCTAAGTCTTCTAGCTATGAGAGTAAGAGCTTTTCTTTCTTCTCTACTCTATAGGTATGTCTCAGGCACACCTAATAGTTGAACAGAAATGTGGAGCACAAAGAACAGCCACAGAAAGCAAAAACAGACTAGCAACCCCCCTTAAGTTTTCCACTCTCAGGTCCTCCACACCTCCCGCAGCTCCCAGACCCCTACCTCCTTCCCCCTGCACTTGAAGAAACTCGAGCATTTCAACTTGTCCATGGTTCACTCCCTCGGCTGGCTCCGCCTCGCCTCCTCTTGCAGTCTGGCTGAGCTTGACTGGTGGCAGGTGCACACTCCCCTGTTCCTACCTGCCAGAGTGAGTGAGCCACCTTGCCCAGGGGTGGGACCATTTATGAAGAGAAGCTCTCTCCTCCCCCTCCTGGGTGTCCAGTAGTGTCAATTACCGGAAGGGACTAAAGTGAGGCTCTGTTTTTTCCCCAGATAAGCCTACATGTAGCAATCTCCTGCCCCAGCCCTGGGAAAGGGCTGGGCTGCTGGAGAGCAGAGCAGTCTGAGTCGAGATGACTGACAGCCTTTGACTCAGAGCTGTGTAGGTGCATTTGCAATCTAGCCTCCTTTCCTGGGTCCCCTGTTTCCTCCTAACCTCGCCTCTCAATCTGGTCTCTGTTCTGGGGCCAAGTGCTGATCTGCACACGTGCTGGAGGGAGAAGGGGGCCATTCTGTTCCCCAAAATTCTCCCTAACAGACCATACCACCCTGGGTCCTCAGATTTCCCAAATTTTTGCCCCTGACTAGAAAGCACTTGATTCCCTGGGGCAAATGCTGCTCCCAGAGGAAAAGCCCCTGAATTGGGTACCTTGAAAAGCAGCCATCTGAGATAAGATTACCCACCTGGCTCTGCCTGAAAAAAGCAACCTGGAGCCTATGTCTCAGGCTCCTTTCTCAGCCTTCAGGACAGCTTTGCCTTTTACAGGGATTGCTTTGTATAGTATTTCAAAGAAGCCAAACACAAACAAATTATTGAGCAGGTTTATGGGAAATTCTAACCTTAACAAAGGAGCACTCTCTGTAAGAAAGATGAGGCCTAGAAAGTAAACTATGAGGAAACATCCCAGCTTGACCAGGGAGGAAATAATTATTATAATGCTGTTTACCAGTGGAATGCCTTTTCATCAGGAAACTCAAAGGATTTAAACTCAGTCTGCCCAGGTAAGAGATAGTGACGGTGGTTCTATGAAGCAAAGCACAAATTCATGCACACAGAGGAACGAACAAATAGGCAAATTCTGTACCCTATGTACAGCTCCTTTGTTCTCCACTGACTGAAAGAATTTTCCATTTGCAATAGAAATATGCCCTGGGGAATCTTGGCAGGTAAGGTAGAGAAAAGTCCATGAAAGATGTAGGGTGGTAGTAAGGAAAGTATCAATAAGTTTTATTTAACTTTGTCTTGAACGTAACAAAGGCTAGTGTGCGTGTGTGTGTGTGCACATGTGCATGTATCAATGGGACATTAGGGGAGGGAGAGTGCTAATGCATGAGTGTGTGCCTATTAGTACTATACACTACTGGTATGACCTAAAGGTTAAGATGAAACATAGAAGGGAGAGGAGCAAGAAGGGCTTATAAACCTCCTTGTAAGAGGATGAGCTAAAAAGCAAATCCAATAGCATTTACTAAACTATCAAAGTCCCATATAAATGAAAGGAGCCAACCGTGGGGCCCTTCAAACAATTGGTAACCAAGGGAATAGACAGAAAACAAGAATCCTAAGGATAGAGAGATTATGGGACTCACAAGGTGTGTTAGTTCATTCTCATGCTGCTATGAAGAACTACTTGAGACTAGGTAATTTATAAAGGAAAGAGGTTTAATTGATTCACAGTTCCACGTGGCTGGAGAGGCCTTGGGAAACTTACAATCATGGTGGAAGGGAAAGCAAACACGTCCTTCTTCACATGGCAGCAGGAGAAAGAAGTGCCAAGCAAAGGGAGAAAAGTCCCTTATATAACCATCAGATCTTCTGAGAATTTACTCACTATCACGAGAACAACGTGGGGGTAACCACCCCATGTTTCAATGACATCCCACCGGGTCCCTTCCACCACGCATGGGGATCATGGGAACTACATTTTATGATAAAATTTGGGTAGGGACACAAAGCCCAACCATATCACAAGGAAAGGGTATCTGTTATACAGGGAGACCAACTCTCCCTGCCTGTTACACAGTAAGGTTTCTATTACCTTTGAGAGTTGGAGCATTTAACACATAACATGTGAGATTGATTTTAGATAATATACTTCTGTTTGTTGGGGGGAGGGGGTAGGATTATTCCCATTACCATGCTTTGCTTTTCATGACCTGGCTCCTGCCTACCTTTTTAGTATCATCTCTTTCCATTTATTGTCTCAAATGCTTGGTGTGTATGTCCTTTTCTGTAGATGCACAAATATGATGTTTCTCACCTCAGTGCCTTTGCTCATGCTATTGCTTCTTCTGGAAATTCCCACCCTCCTCTTCATTTGGCTACTACTCATCCTTTAAAACTCTGCTTAGGTGTCCTCCTTCAGGTATTTTCACAATATTTCCTCCTCTATTACAGGGAACTAGATTTAGATGTCTCTCCTCTGTGTTCCTATGCACCCTGTATTCTTTTTATATTGTGTGAAATTACTTGTTTATCATCCACTAGACTACCAGTTCTTTGAAGGCAGGGAGGCTGTGTTAATTCTCCTTGTATTCCACACATCTAGCACAAAACCTGATGCAGAGTAGTCACTCAGTAAATATTTGTTAGAAAAATTGACTCAGACAAGTAATTTAATGACTTTGTTGCCAAAAAAGGGAAAGGACACCTGGTCTATAATTCACTTTCAAAGACTCAAGAGATCCAAGAGCATATTTTCTTTTCTTTGGGTCCTGATTTATTAACTAATGAACAAATCATGTTTATGAATTATTGATTTGGAATTTGAAAGAAGCATAGAAGTTGAATGTGTGAAAGAAAGAGGGAACTACGTAAACTCAATCACAGGGATATGAATGAGCATGGTGTGGGAAAACAGGAGAAGACTTCATTATTGGAGTAATAAAAAATAAGTAGAAAGAGAGAAAGTGTAACCACTCATCTGCCTTGCAATCTAGGCCTAAGCCACAGTCTGAAAGGCAGTAGTAAAGTGATTGTTAACTTGGGCATGACACATGGCAAGCTCTGTTTTAGTTGTGCAAAAACACCTCAACATTATAATTAATGACCCACATGCACTATGTTGTTCAGTGGGGGATTTTTAAACATGAGCCATCCCAGCTAGGACATACACAATAGCCATGAATCTGATTTGCTATTTTTTTTTTTCACACACATACACACAAAAAGCACCGTCAGCAATTGAGATGGTTTGCCTCTGTGTTCCCACCCAAATCTCATCTCTAATTGTGATCCCTGCATGTCAATGGAGGGACCTGATGGGAGGTGATTGGATCATGGAGGCAGTTTCCCCAATGCTGTTCTGGTGATAGGGAGTTCTCATGAGGTCTGATGGTTTAAAAAAGAGGCAGTTTCCCCTGCACTCTTTCTCTCTTGCCACTTTGTGAAGAAGGTGCTTGTTTATCCTTCGCCTACCTCCATAAGTTTCCTGCGACCTCCCCAGCCATGTGGAACTGTGAGTCAATTAAACATCTTTTAGTTATGAATTACCCAGTCTCAGGTAGTATCTTTATAGCAGTGTGAAAACAGACTAATACAGCCACCGAACTATTTAGTTAGTAATAAGTCCCTAGCAACTAAAAATCAGCTCATAATTGTGATTTTGTCCAGGAAACAAGTTAAAATAAAAATTGATCCAATAGTTACATCCCATATTCTTCTTCTTTCTCACTAAGATTATGTCATTAACCATGGAAGTTGTCTTCAGTCTCTTATTTAAGATGACGGATATCCCAATTACCCTGATTTGATTATATGAATATATCAAATTATCCATCACAAGTACCTCCAAAATATATACATCAAATATATAATTTAAAAAATAAAAATAAAAAAGAAGGCATTTGAACACTTTCATGAAACCCAATGCCTTATTGAGCAACCACATTGTTTTTTAGACGTCTCCTGAAAGAACTCTTTTAAACTTCACCATCTGAAAGTGTGAAAGAATGAAGAAGAAAGACTAGTTGGTCTACAGTAAAAATAAATAATATAAATTCCTATTTTAGTAAATGTGTATACATGAATTAAGCATTTGAAGTTTATGGTTTCAGACATTAACCACTTTACTAAAAATCAGACTCTACCCATAGTCAAAATATTAGTAAGTTTTTCTAGAAAAGGTTCCTATAATTCTAAGAAGCAAGACTTATTTAAGAAAGAAAATTTTGTTGTCAGCCAAAGAAGTAATGATTCTCTAGCAGTATTAACAACTAGTGAATTGACAGAGAACATGAATCTTGCTTTCTACAGAATATAAAGGATAACATGCCATAGAATCTTGAAAGAAAATAATAGCTCCTGATGGGTAATTTCATATTGGTTCTTTCCAAATAGGGAAGGTGAATTTGTTAAATTTCATGTTTTTGTTACATTGCCTTTAGCATAACATAGAGCTTTTAGTATAAACTTTATATTGAAGTATAACATGTATACCAAAATTGGACAAATTATAGATACACAGCTTGATGAGTTTTCACAAACTTAACACTCCCATGCAACTAGCAGTAAGTTCAAGAAACAAAATTAGCAGAACCTCAAAAGGCCTCTTATTACCCTCCCCAAGATTAGCCACTATCTTGAGTTTGACCACCGTAAGTTAGTTTTGCCAGTGTTTGAACTTTTAACAAATGGAATATTGTAGTATATACACTTTTGTGTCTGACATCTTTGACTCAACCTTATGTTTTAGAGGGTCTTTCATACTGTTACATGGACCTGTAGTTCATCTATTATCATTCTGTATCACATTACAATGTATGAATATGCTACTATACAATACATACTAAATTCACTTAACCATTTCACTGATGAACAGTTGAGCTGTTTCCAGATAAGAGCTATTTTGAATATTCCTGCTATGAACTTTCTTTTAACATTTCTTCTTTATGTATTTCTGTTAGGTATAGACCTGGAGTAGAATTTCTGATCACGGGGTATAATAAATTCAGCTTTAATATACGTTACCCAATAGTTTTCCAATGTATGTTTCCATCAGCATCAGCACTATAACATAGACCTTTAAAGGCCCCATGGCATGGAATGGGCTGTGGCAAGAGAAGAAAGAAGGTAGAAGAAAGTGAGTGCCTGATGAGAAAAGAAAACCATTATTTACTGAGCCAGGTACTGTGTTAAGAGATCTACATTTATTCTCTAATTTAATTCTCACAGAACCCCTTTGAGGTAGGAAAAAGTATAATTCTCATTTTACTAATGAAGAAACTAAGGCTTAGAGAAGTTAAGTGACTTGCTCAAAATAACACAACTAGTAAGTGAAAGATCTGATATTCGAGCCCAAATGATCTGACTCTACAGCCTATGTTCTCAAACTATTTTACTATAAGAAAATACGGTAACATGTTAGAAAATTCTGTTTGTTGAATCCCTGCTGTAATCCACCAACATTTATGATAACATGGAATAATTAGGCATCACTTGACCCTCCATTTCTAATAGAGCATCACACATAGATGAAACTCTGTTTAATATCCACTTCAGTTAGACTGAACACATTTATTTATATTTCCTCCTTGAAGAGGTCACAACTTAAACATTTGTGCCTCCTTTCCAGCTGAGTCTCACATTGTCAATTTACAAGTGCCACCTGCAAGAAGTTTGGATCCACAGTGAGGACAATCAGTGCTAGGTGCTCAAGGTGAGGGCTGGATTTCAGTAGCTATGGCTCAGAAACAAATATAGACATATATTGTTCTGTAAGGTATAACAAGCAAATAGTTTCGGAGACTCTGGAACACTTGGGTGCTTCACTAACCAACCCATGCAATGCACCCTTTTTCCTAAATATATTTAACCAAGCCAAATCCTTAATATAAAGCACACCTAAATCAGCTGGGCAATGGAGCTAGTGTGGCTGTTTGACTATCTTTTTAAAGAAACAATGAATAAACATTTTAACATGACCTAGTTATCTGATACTATTGTAACGATGCATTAAAGGAGGGAGGTACAGAGATACTTTAGAGATACTGCAGTCTCAGTTCCAGACCACCACGACAAAGCAAATATTGCAATAAAGCAAGTCACACATATTTTTTGGTTTCCTAATGCATATAAAAGTTATGTTTGCACCATACTATAGTCCATTAAGTGTGCAATAGGATTGTTTAGAAAACAATGTGTATGTCTGAATTTAAAAATTCTTTATTGCTAAAAATGGTAACAATCATCTGAGTTTTCAGCAAGTCACAATCTTTTTGCTACTGGATGGCCTTGCCTTGATATTGATGGCTGCTGGCTGATAGAGGTGGTTGTTGCTGAAGGTTGTGGTGGTTTTGGCAATGTCTTAAGATAACAATGAAACTTGCCACATAAACGGACTCTTCCTTTCACGAAAGATTTTTCTGTAGCATGTGATGCTGTTTGACAGCAAAACTTTCAAAATCGGAGTCAGTCTTCTCAAACCCTGTCACTGTTTTATCAACTAAGTTTATGTAATATTCTAAATAATTTGTTGTCATTTCCACAATATTCACAGCATCTTCACCAGGAGTAGATGCCATCTTAAGAAAATTCCGGCCATGCGTGGTGGCTCACGCCTGTAATCCCAGCACTTTGGGAGGCCGATGCAAGTGGATCACCTGAGATCAGGAGATCAAGACCAGCCTGGCCAACATGGCAAAACCCCGTCTCTACTAAAAATTAGCCAGGCGTGGTGGCAAATGCCTGTCATCCCAACTACTTGGGAGGCTGAGGCAAGAGAATTGCTTGAACCTAGGAGGTGGAGGTTGCAGTGAGCCGAGATCGTGCCACTGCACTTCAGCCTGGGTAACAAGAGCCAAACTCCATCTAAAAACAAACAAACAAACAAAGAACAAACAAAAAAAACTCCTTGTTCATGCATAAGACATAACTCCTTATTCATTCAAGTTTTATCATGAGATTGCAACAATTCAGTTACCTCTTCAGGCGGTACTTCTAATTCGAGTTCTCTTGCTATTTCCACCATATTTGCAGTTTCTTCCATCCCTGCCATCTTGAATCCTTCAAAGTCATCCATGAGGGTTGGAATCAACTTCTTTCAAACTCCTGTTAATGTTGGCATTTTGAACTTCTCCCATGAATCATGAATGTTCTTAATGTCATCTAGAATGGTGAATCCTTCCCTGAAGTTTTTCACTTTAATTTGTCTAGATTCATCAGAGGAATCACTATCTATGGCACTTATAATTTTACAAATATATTTCTTTTTTGAACCTTGGCTCTGTCGCCGGGCTGGAGTGCAGTGGCAGCGATCTGGCTCACTGCAAGCTCCACGCTCCTCCGAGTTCCGCCATTCTCCTGCCTCAGCCTCGAGTAGCTGGGACTACGAAGCCGGCCACCTCCACCCGGCTAGGTTTTTACGTATTTTTAGTAGAGGCGGGGTTTCACCCTGTTAGCCAGGATGGTCGATCTCCTGATGACCTCATTGATCCAGCCCGTCTCGGCCTCCCAAAGTGCTGGGATTACAGGCTTGAGCCACAGCCCGGCCTACAAAATATATTTCTTAAATAATAAGACTTGAAAGTCAAAATCACTCCTTGATTTATGAGCTGCAGAATGGATGCTGTGTTAGCAGGCATGAAGAGAACATTAATCTCCTTGTACATCAGCGTTATTGGGAGCGTTATTGGGAGTGTTGTGGTTTGTTTTGTCTGCTATCCAGACCACTAAAACTTTCTCCATGTCAGTAATAAGGCTGTTTCACTTTCTTATCATTCATGTGTTCATTGGAATAACACTTTTAATTTCCTTCAAGAACTTTTCTTTTGCATTCACAACTTGGCTATTTGGCACAAGATGCCTAGCATTCAGCCTCTCTCAGCTTTCGACAATCCTTCCTCAGTGAGCGCAATCATTACTGGCTTTTTAAATTTAAAGTGAGAGACGTGAGACTGCTCCTTTCACTTGAACATTTGTAGGCCATTTCGGGGTTACTAAATTGGCCAAATTTCAATACTGTTGTGTTTCAGGAAATAGGGAGGCCCAAGGAGAAGGCAAGAGATGGGAAACAGCTGGCCAATGGAGCAGTCAGCATACACACAACAGTTTGCCATCTTATATGAACATAGTTCATGGCACCTCAAAATAATTAAAATGTCAACATCAAACATGACCAGTCATAGATTACCATAAGATATAAGAATCATGAAAAAGTTTGACATATTGTGAGAATTAGCCACATGTGACACACAGACACAAAGTGAACACGTGCTGTTGGAAAAATGGCACCAATAGACTTGCTCAAACCAGGGTTGCCATAAACGCTTCCTTTGTAAAAAAGTGCAGTATCTGCAAAGCACAATAAAAGTGAAGTTCAATAAAATGAGCTATGCCTCTACTTAGACTTCACCTTTGGTATACTGGTATTCCTCCTTTTAAATGCATTGCTGCAAGGTATGCTTGCTGCCGGTTTTCATTGACAAAAATAAACTTTATGAAAACTATGTATCTTAGTTCTTAAATCCAAGGCCTTTCAAACAGCCAAATGCCTACTCTTACTTTCTTACCTCAGGAAATTATTTGCTTCACAAGATCTACAGAATAATTGTTCTTGTTAACTTATTAAATAAAAACAAACATAAAGTATAATTTATTATGAACCCTAACCTACCTGAGTTCTTTGAAGAGATAAAAAAAATTAAAGAATAGTTATATTAATATTATCTGTGTTCATGTGCAGGCATTTTCAATATGTTTTTCTAATTAATAAAGTTTAAATTGCATCACTACATATTCTAAAGAACTGAAAAAGGAGGTGCTGCAAGCAGAACTAGTCATAAAGTATAACATTTACTTTTGCTTGCTTGCCTGAAGTTCTTTAATGTGAAAGTGATGTCTAATATGTGAATAATACAATGCAATTCTTTTTTCCTTCACCATACATAGCAACGTTCTAGCTTCTTTCTAAAACTGACATATGGAGGGCTATCTGAGGCATCCTTCATTGACGCACTTTCTTTTTTTTTGCTGAATGTCATGGCAACTAATTAATTTGTGCTTTCATACTGACAATTAATATTGTCAGTAACAATAATAATGTGACTGCCTCTACCAATAACAATAACCACTATTACCACAATATCAGCTACCCTTTTCTTTGAGTAGCTACCATATGCCGTGTACTTTATGTGTGTTATTTCTAATCTTCACAACTCTACCAAGCAAGTACTACTATCGCCATTTTTACATATTAACAAATAGACAGAGATAGGTGAAATAACTTGTCCAAGGTCATAGGGCTGGACTATATAGGGGCTGGTATTCAAACCCAGATGTATTAACAAAACCTGAGTTTTTCCCAGTAATTTTGCTAGAGAGCGTCTCCTTTCCACCTCAGCCTTTCTCAATTATTACATTAAATTGTCTTCCCTCTTAGTATTCCTCCCTCTTGGTTACTTCTATTTCTCCTTCCTCTACCCCATGTCATGCTTCACCCAGTCCTTCCAAACTCTTTTCCTTTTTCTTGGGAGTCTTCCTTCCTTCCACCTTTCCCCTCTTATCCGGTTTCTCCTTAAAACACAAACAAACAAACAAACAAAACACAAAGGGCTAATTAGTATTAATTACCAGCCTGAACAGATAACACCTTAACACCGGATAGATATCTCACTGCTCCAAACTGAGGATCCCTCTCAGGAGACTGCTGAAGAAAGGAGGGTCGATTCTGTGCATAAGTCAATTGGATCAGTTACATAGACTTTTCAACTGACAATCAGAGATCAGTTTATGAAACCAGCACCAGGACCTCCACCAATATCCATGGAAGGGAGGACTCATAAACAATGAAGTGGAGTCCAGCTGTATAATCAGTATTATTATAGTTGTTAACATCAGTGGGGTGCAGCAATCAGTTACAGGTGGTCAGGCCCATGACCTGTGTTATTGGAATACTGTTGTTTTCAGGCTTAGGAGTGGTGATACACCTGTCTTGTAATTACACAA